>NC_086099.1:216657167-216778148 GCF_963921235.1 Mobula hypostoma
TTACAACTAGTCAATATTTCCTCTATCTGTTCTAAACACTCCTTAATTCAATTTAAAGTTGTCCATAGAGCACATATGTCTAAAGATAAATTAGCTCGTTTTTATTCTCATATTAACCCTCTCTGTGACAGATGTCATGGGGAGATTGCTTCCTTAACTCATATGTTTTGCTCCTGTCCTACTCTGGAAACTTTTTGGAAAGACATTTTTAATATTATTTCAAAGGTATTGAATATAGATATTTCTCCCCATCCTATTACTGCTATCTTTGGATTACCTAAAATTTTCAGTAATCTTTCCCCTTCAGCCCGTAGATTGATTGCATTTCTTACTTTAATGGCGAAAAGATGTATTTTACAACATTGGAAGGAGATTAATGCCCCAAATACGTTCTTTTGGTTTTCCCAGACGATACTATGTTTAAATTTGGAGAAAATTAGAAGTAATCTTTATGATTCTTCAGTTAAATTTGAACAGACCTGGAGATCTTTTATTCAACATTTTCATTTAATGTAACTTTTCTTCTCTCTCTGTCCATATTTACATTCCCTTCTTGATTTTTTAACCATTTTTAATGGAGGTCGGGTTTGAGGACATGATTGTTTTAAGTTGTTTAACTCTACTTGATACCTAGTTAGCCCATTGCTTTGCTTTGCTTTTTAGTTTAGTTGCACAGTGGGTTTTTTTGGGGGTTTTTTTTTGTTTTTTTTTCTTTTCCTTATTCACTTGTATGAAAATTAGGATACTATTATATTACCTTATTATTTTATATTTAAATTGCACTGTTTGTACTGATTTCTTTTTGTGTATTAATATGTCTTGTAAAGTTATATTGCAACAGTGTATCAATGCCTATATGGTTTACCTTTTGTGTACTAATTCAATAAAAAGATTTAAAAAGGACATTTGAACTTTTGAGTTTGAAATTCATGGGAATGGCTCATCTTACTGACATTCATTCAGCAGATGACTACTACCTTTTAGTCACTCTGTTTTGTTGTTTCCCTTGCTCAGCCACAAAGAGGTGTATAGGACCACGAGCGATAGAGATAGGATGAATACGCATGGTCTTTTTCCCCAGGGAAAGGGAATCAAAACTAGAGGTGGGGGGGGGCGGGAAAGATTTGAAATTTTACTGAGGTGTCATGAGAAGCTTGGTTTTGCATGCAGCCTATGCAGATCATTTCAGGGCATAAGTACTTTGAGGTAATACTGGGGATAAACAGTAACAGAAGGCACAATACAGTGTTACAGGTAAAGTTCAATGACAATAAGGCGCAAGGCCACAATGAGGTAGACTGTTACAGCAAGAGTTTGTAATGTACAAGAGGTGGGCTCAACAAACAGCAGGATAGAAGCTCTCTGAGCCTGGGATAGGTACATTCAGGCTTCTGTATCTTCTGTCTTATAGGAAGGGAAGAGTACGTTGGGGGGGGGGGAATGGAATGCATTTTCGATTATGTTGTTTGCCTCACAAAGACATCGGGGAGTGTAGACAGAGTCCTTGGAGAGGTGGCTGGTTTCTGTGATGGACTGAGTTATGTCCACAACTCTGCAGTTTCTTGCAACTCTGTGAAGAGCAGTTGCCATTACCAAGCTCTGATGCGTCTGGATTAGATGCTTTTAATGATGCATCAATAAAAATTGGTAAGGATGAAAGCGGACATGCCGAATTTCGTTAGCCTCCGCTCCCGAGGTGCTGCTGACTTTCTTGGCCACAGCTTAAGACCATAAGACACAGGAGCAAAATCAGGCCATCTGGCCCATTGAGTCTGCTCCACTATTCAATCATGACTGATCCTTTTTTCTCTCTTCCTCAACCCCGGTTCCTGGCCTTCTCCCCATAACCTTTGATGCTATGTCCAATCAAGAAACTATCAATCTCTGCCTTAAATATACCCAACAACCTGGCCTCCACAGCTGCATATGGCAACAAATTCACCACCCTTGGGCCAAATAAATTTCTCCGCATCTCTGTTTTGAAAGGGCACCCCTCTATCCTGAGGCTGTGCCCTCTTCTCCTAGACTCTCCCACCATGGGAAACATCCTTTCCACATATACTCTGTCCAGGCCTGTCAACATCTGGAAGGTTTCAATGACCTGCAGGTTAAGCTTTAGGGTGTTCTGCACAAGGTCTCCCAAATCCCTTTGCATCTCAGATTTTTGGATTATCTCCCCGTTTAGAAAATAGTCCACATATTTATTTCTACTACCAAAGTGCATTACCATGCATTTTCCAACATTATATTTCATTTGCCACTTTCTTGCCCATTCTCCTAATCTGTCTATGTCCTTCTGCATCCTACCTGTTTCCTCCACCAATCTTTTTATCATCTGCAAACTTGGCAACAAAGCCATCTATTCCATCATCTAATTCATTTATATACAGCATAAAAAGAAGTGGTCCCAACACTGACCCCTGTGAGCCTGCCCTCCCTGACAGTCTCACTGCACACTATCTTTACCTTTTTACCACCTGTCCTATCCTGAGTCCCCTCACATCACATATGCTTGTGATGCTGCTGCAAGTAAGATTTTCATTGCACCTGTGCCCACATGCACATTTGACAATAAACCTGAATTTGACTTTATCTAGAGGGGGCAACAAAGCAAAGTATTCTGTTCTTTTGCTCACGAGAAACATTAAAACAAACTCCTGCCCTGGTTCATAGTTCCATCAAGAGCTGATCATCCACTGCAGTGCTGTTACTGGATTATTACTGTATCAATGTAAAGGGATTGCAACGGTTGCCTGTGTGGTACAAGGCTCGATGGGTAGTTCTCCAGCCTACTTACCAGTCTGGGTTGTGAGTTCAAATCCAGCCTCAGAAGTTAGAGTACAACCAATGTACAGATTGAGCAACATGACAAGGTAAATAAGGGGGGCAATTTCTTAAGGATGAGGTTTAAGCCAAGACCCCACCAACCCTTTCAGATGACACACAAGGTCCTACAGCACAATTTACCAAGAGAAAATAACAGTGAAGGGGAAGAAATAGTTCCCGTATCATTAAGCATGGATCTCCTGGCTCATTACCTCTCCCTCGATGGTAATAATGAGAAGAGGGATAGTGACTGTCCTTAGTGGTGGATGCTGTTTTCTTGATGTGTGTGCTTGTGATGGAGTTGTCCAAGTCTACAACCCTTGGCAGCCGTTTGAAATCCTGTGCATTGGGCGTTCCATACCATTGCTCTCCATGGTACATCTAAAGATATTTGTAAGAGTCTTTGGTGACATATCAAATCTCCTTAAACTCCCAATGAAGTACAGTTCCTGGAATGTGAAGGGAATATGGAGAGCATATATAGAAAAAAGAGAATTAATATTGACATGAGGGACTACAGATGCTGGAAATCTAGATCAATACAGAGCCATAGGGCAGCACAGCACCGTAGGGGCCTTTCAGCCCACGATGTTGTGCTGAAATTTTAACCTGCTCCACGATCAATCAAACCTTTCCCTCCTGATAGCAAATTTCCCTCCATTTTTATTACATCCATGTATCTGCCTAACAGTCTCTTAAATTCCATGCCTCTTCACCACCACTTCGCCCGCCCCCCCCCCCCCACCCCCAGTAGTGCATTCCAGGCACTTACCACTGTGTGAAAAAAATACTACCCCTGACATCTTTCAAACTTTCCTCCACTCATCTTAAACAGATGTCCTCGGTTATTAGCCTTCGCCATTCTGGGAAAAAAGGAACTGACTGTCCACTCTATCTCTTATCACTTCATACACCTTTATAAAGTTGCCTCCTACTCCAAAGAGAAAAGCTCTAGCTTGCTCAATCTTTCCTCATAAGACGTTCTCTAATCCAGACAGCATCCTGGTAAATCTCCTCAGCACCCTCACTAAAGATTCCACATCCTTTCTATAATGATGCTGCCAGAACCGAGCATAATAAAGAGTTAGAATCAGATTTATTGTCATTTGTCATTAAATTGTGACACACGGAAAATGCTGAGGGAACTCAGTGGGTCAGGCGGCATCCATGGAGGGACATGAGCAGATGAAGCCCCTTTATCAGGACCTCATTGAGAGTGAATGTGCTTGATGTACCATATATACTCGCTGGACTGAAGAACCTCTTCATATGCTCTACCTCACTATCACTCAGCAGAATCAGAGGCATTTGCGCTTCAGCACATCTCGGCTGGTGAAAGGCATTGCCATTCTCAGAGTCCTTATTTGTTTATTCACTCACTTAGAGATACAGCACAGAACAGGTCCTTCCAGCCCACCAAGCTGCACTGTCCAGTAACCCACCTATTTAACCCCAGCCTAGTCATTATTTATTTAAGGTACAGCACAGTGGAGGCCCTTCCGGCCCTTTGAGCTGCACTGCCCAACAATCTCCCGATTTAATCCTATCCTAATTATGGGCTAATTTACAATGACTAATTAACCTACCAACTGGTACACCTTTGGACTGAGACTGTGGAGGAAACTGGGGCACCTGGAGGGCGTACAAACCCTTCACAAACGGTGCTGAAACTGAACTCCAAACTCTGACGCCCTGAGCTATAGTAGTGTCACATTATCCAATACGCTACTGTGGAGACCCTGAAACTGACACTGGATACAAGTGATCTGTCTTATTTAATTAATCCTCCGGCTCCAGAATTACGGTACCTTGGCGGAGTCCTGCAAAGAAATGAGCAGATCTGTGTGACAAATGGTAGAGGGTAACAGAACTCACAAGCACTCCAGTGTGTGTCCTCCGTACAGTGCATATCACTATTAGCAACACAAACAAAATGCTGAAGGAACTCAGCAAATCAGGTAGCATCTATGAAGAGCAATAAATAGTCGATATTTCAGGCCAAGACCTTTGGATTTCCAGCATCTGCATAATAGCTCGTGTTAATAATTTGCTTATTAGCAATCAGCTCTTAAGGTCAGTAGATGACTTCACTCACTTCAACACTGTTCCACAACCTATGGATTCATTTCCCAAGACTGCAACTAATGTTCTCAACATTATTTATTATTATTTTGTTAATTATTTTTGCAATTGCACAACTCATCTTCTTATGCACACTGTTGTTTGTCCACCTTTGTGTGTCGCTTTTCATTGATTCTATTGTATTTCTTTGTATCTACTGTGAAAGCCTGCAAGAAAATGAATCTCAGCATAGCATATGAACTTTGAGCTTTGGTGGGCACTTGATGAATGCACAAGAAAGGCTGATCCAGGAGTCACATACAACCTGCTGACTTGCATCATCGACGTGGAGTTGGTTGGCTGACACCTTCCGCAGTGACAGCTGCCTCCCCTGAAGTGAACTTCACACGGCATTCGGGATTCAGACAAAGCTTAAAAATAATCAGTGCTTTGGACCCTCTTCATGAATGTAGTGCTTAGCATGGAAGTCAGCCAATAAAGTCCCAGTCCTAGCTCAGGATGTTTCCTGTAGTGGGATCATGGGGTACAGCCTCGGAATATGAGGATATCCCTTTAGACAGAGATGAGGAATTTCTTCAGCCAGAGTGTGGTGAATTAATGGAATTCATTGCCACAGGCAGCTGTGAAGGTCAAGTCATTGGGTATATTTAAAGCAGAGATTGATAGGTTCTTGATTAGTAAGGGCGTCAAAGGTTACATGGAGAGAAGGCAGGAGAATGGGGTTGAGAGGGATAATAAATCAGCCTTGATGGGCCAAATGGCATAGTTCTGCTACTGTGGCGACCCACTTTCTACACAAGTGAACCAGCTCACAAAACAGCCCGCATGCAGGGTGAAACTTTTGTAATGCACCTCTGACATCATTTCCGCCCGGAGAGGGCCTGCTTAAAAGCCAGTGCCGCGAAGTTTGAATAAACGAGTCTTGAGTGCGACTTACAGACTGTGTGTCGTTATTTCTAGCTCTGTGTGTAGCACATCGCTACATTGGTGACCCCGATGGTCCAAACAGGATTTGGACCAAAGATGATCGACTCTTCATCTGTTCACGCAGTTTTAATAAAACTGCCAACTTTCAGGACGCAGTGACCACGCGTGTGGTTTGACCAAGCAGAAGCCCAGTTCCAGATTCGGCAGATATCTTCAGATTCCACATGTTACTATTACGTGGTGAGCTCCCTTGACCAGGAGACAGCCGCACGGATTGGGGATTTCATACAGTCACCCCCCGAAGAAGGCAAATATGCAGCATTCAAAGCACTGCTCATAGGGACCTTTGGCCTCTCACGGCGTGAGCGAGGTGCCCGCTTGCTGCACCTGGACGGTTTGGGGGACAGGCCGCTGTCAGCATTAATGAATGAGATGCTAGCCCTGGCTGAAGGACACAAGCCCTGCCTCATGTTTGAGCAGGCGTTCCCAGAGCAACTGCCTGAGGACATACATCTGCTGCTGGCCAACACAGATTTCAGTGACCCCCGGAAGGTGGTGGCCTGGGCAGACATGCTGTGGAAAGCCAAGAGGGAGAGAGGGGTGTCCACCGGACAGATTACCAAGCCACGCACCCAACAGCAGGCCAGACCAGGCCGGGCAATGGAGCGCACACAACCCAGAGGCAGGAGTGAGGAGGCCAATGAACAGTGGTGTTTCTACCACCGGTGGTGGGGCACAGAAGCCTGCCGTTGTCGCCCGCCCTGCAAGTTCCCGGGAAATGTCAGGGCCAGCCGCCGCTAATGGCTACGGCGGCTGGCCACCAGGACAGCCTCCTGTACGTCTGGGACAAACGTCGGGACACCGCTTCTTGGTCGACACTGGAGCGGAGATCAGCGTCTTACCCCCGACAGGGTACGACACCCGCAACAAGAAGACGGGACCCACCCTGAGGGCTGCAAACGGCAGCACGATACAGACCTACGGCACCTGCACAGTGCAGCTACAGTTTGGCACCAGCCGGTTCACATGGGACTTCACACTGGCCGCCATGGCCCAACCACTCCTAGGGGTGGACTTCTTGCGAGCTCACAGTCTGCTGGTCGACTTGCAAGGGAAAAGACTGGTTCATGCCAAGACTTTCCAGACGTTCTCCATGGGTGAAGCCAAGTTGCCGGCCCCACACCTGAACTCCATCACGCTGTCTGACAACGAATTCACCAGAATCCTGGCGGACTTTCCATCGGTTCTGGCACCACAGTTCACGGCAGCCATACCCAGACACGGAGTACAGCACCACATTCCGACCCAGGGACCATCCCTCCATGCCCGCGCACGAAGGCTTCCCCCGGACCAGCTCTGCCTGGCGAAGGAAGAGTTGAAGAGGATGGAGGAATTGGGGGTTGTACGGCAGTCCGACAGCCCATAGGCCTCCCCCTTGCACATGGTGCCCAAAGCAGCCGGGGGCTGGAGACCATGCAGCGACTACCACAGACTGAACGAGGCTACAACTCCAGACCACTACCCCGTGCCGCACATACAGGACTTTGCAGCAAACCTGCACGGGGCAAGCATCTTTTCCAAAGTAGACCTCGTCCAGGGGTACCATCAAATCCCGGTACACCCTGAAGACATCCCCAAAACAGCACTTATCACCCCGTTCAGCCTGTTCGAATTCCTCCAAATGCCGTTCGGCCTGAAGAATGTCGCACAGACGTTCCAGCAGCTAATGGATGCAGTGGGACGCGACCTAGACTTTGCGTTCATCTATTTAGAAGACATCCTCATAGCCAGCAGTAGTCGTCAGGAGCATCTGTCCCACCTCTGCCAGCTCTACTCCCGCCTGAGTGATTTCAGCCTCACGATCAACCCAGCCAAATGCCAGTTCGGACTCGACACCATGGACTTCCTGGGCCACAGGATTACCGAAGACGGGGCAACACCTCTGCCCGCCAAGGTAGACGCGATCCTCCACTTCACCTGGCCCAGCACAGTCAAAGGCCTGCAGGAGTTCGTTGGTATTGTGAACTTCTACCACCGCTTCCTCCCCTCAGCAGCCTGTATCATGCGCCCTTTGTTCACCCTGATGTCGGGTAAAGGCAAGGACATTCCTTGGGACGAAGAGGCTGTGGCCGCTTTCGTTAAAGCCAAGGAAGCCTTGGCTGACGCCGCGATGCTGGTGCACCCCAGAACGGACGTTCCAACCGCCCTCACAGTGGACGCATCCAACACAGCAGTCGGTGGGGTAGTGGAGCAACTCATCGAGGGGCACTGGCAACCCCTGGCGTTCTTCAGCAGGCACCTACGGCCACCCAAACTCAAGTACAGTGCCTTCGACCAGGAGCTGTTGGCACTATATCTGGCAATCCAGCATTTCAGGTACTTCTTAGAAGGCAGGCCGTTCACTGCATACACGGACCACAAACCATTGATCTTCGCGTTCACGAAGGTGTCTGATCCCTGGTTGGTCCGCCAGCAGCGACATCTGTCCTATATCTCCGAGTACACGACGGACACCCAGCATGTCTCGGGAAAGGACAACGTCATGGCAGCCGCACTCTCCAGACCAGCTATCCAGGCCCTGTCCCAGGGGGTGAACTATGCAGCACTGGTAGAGGCACAGCAGGCAGACGGCGAGATGCCCAGCTACAGGACTGCAGTCTCGGGTTTGCAGCTGCAAGACTTCCTCGTAGGCCCAGGTGAGAGGACCCTCCTGTGTGACGTGGCTACCGGCCAACCGCGCCCCATCGTCCCAGCAGCCCGGCGGCGGTGAGTTTTCAACTCCATACATGGCTTGGCACACCCATCTATCAGGACAACCGTCCGGATGGTATCCAGCAAGTTTGTGTGGCATGGACTTCGCAAACAGGTCAGCGAATGGGCCAAACAAAACATGCACACAGTGCCAAACAGCCAAGGTGCAGCAGCACACCAAAGCCCCACCGCAGCGGGTCGAACCCACCCACCGGAGGTTCGACCACATTCATGTGGGTAGCGTGGGGCCCCTGCCAGTGTCATGAGGAGCATGGTACCTCCTAACTATGGTAGACCGGTTCACGAGTTGGCCAGAGGTGGTCCTGCTCACTGACACCACCGCTGATTCCTGTGCCCAAACGCTGATTGCAACCTGGGTAGCACGCTTCAGAATACCGGCCCACATTACCTCCGACAGAGGCGCCCAGTTCACCTCCAGCCTGTGGTCGGCTGTGGCCTGCCTGTTGGGAACACAATTACACCACACAACTGCCTACCACCCACAGTCGAACGGACTAGTGGAACACTTCCACCGTCACTTAAAGTCGGCTCTCATGGCCTGCCTGAAAGGACCTAACTGGGTGGACGAGCTTCCCTGGGTCCTTCTTGGAATCTGCACAGCACCTAAAGAGGATCTGCACACCTCGTCGGCCGAGCTGGTGTACGGCACACCCATGGTCGTCCCAGGAGAGTTCATACCAGCCTCAAGGGGGCAAGAGGAAGAACCCGCAGCAGTCCTGGACAGACTACGCGAAAGGCTCGGCAACCTGGCCCCCATACCGACTTCACAGCACAGACAGATCCTGACTTGCGTACCCAAAGACCTGCAGAACTGTAAGTTTGTATTCGTACGAAGGAGTGCACACCGGGCACCCCTACAGCAGCCGTATGAGGGGCCGTTCAAAGTGATCAGTAGCAACGGGTCCACGTACGTTCTGAACATTGGGGGGAAAGAGGAGGTTTTCACGGTGGACCGACTCAAACCGGCCCATGTGGACTGAGCGCAGCTGGTCGAGGTTCAGGCACCGCGGCGCAGAGGCAGACCTCCCAAACAGAGACTGATCCAGACTGTGGACATTGGGGGTGTATCGCAGGTTCTGGGGTGGTGGGGTTATGTGGCGATCCACTTTCTACACAAGCGAACCAGCTCACAAAATAGCCCGCGCGCGGGGAGAGACTTTTGTAATGCACCTCTGATGTCATTTCCGCCTGGAGAGGGCTGGAATGGAACTGCTTAAAAGCCAGTGCCACGAAGTTTAAATAAATGAGTCTCGAGTGCGACTTACAGACTGCGTCATTATTTCTCGCTCTGTGTGCAGCACATCGCTACACTGCAATGTCTTATGGTGCTAATAATCCAGAGAACTGGAGTTCATGTCCTGAAGCAGCTGGTGGAGAAATTAAAATTCTGTTTAAAGCTCTCTAGAATTGACGAAGTTGATAACAGTAGAGTAACATGCAGCCACAAATTACAGTTTAAAAGCTATTCTCATTGACCAGTTTATTCAGGGATGCAAACAGCTGATCTTTCCAGTTTGGCTAATGCATGATTCTAGTTCCTTAGTAATGTGATAAGTTCATTAATGGGGCTTAGCAAGGCACTCACATTATATCAGGGTGCTGGGAATGGACAGGAATTGTTGAGTTTGCCAACAGTGCTGTGAGCAATGCTGGGAGTTTCCTATCAGCTTTCCTCTGGTCCCACACCACCAGGTTCAGGAACAGTTACTACTCTACAACCTACTGGTTCCTGAACCAGTGTGGATAACTTCATTCGCCTCAACCTTGAACTGATTCCACAACCTACGGACTCACTTTCAAGGACTCCACAACTCATGTTCTCAGTATTATTTATTTACTATTTTTAAAAAAAAATTTGCATGATTTGTCCTCTTTTGCATGTTGGATGTTTGCCAGTTTTTATGGAGAGTTCTTCATAAACATTATTTTCCTGTAAATACCCACAAGAAAATAAATCTCAAGAAAGTATATGGCGACATGCAGTATAGGCACTTTGATTAAAAAAATTGACTTTTGAAGTTTTTAAACCTAGTTACACAGCTCTTGGTAAACTGATATATTGTCACATGTATCAAGGTCATTTCATTACATCGGTACATCAAGGGCGTACAAGGAAAAACAGTAACAGAACGTAGAATAAAGTGTTACAGAGGAAGTGCGGTGCAGGCAGACAATATGGGGCAAGGTCATAATGAGGTATATTGAGAGGTCAGGAGTCCAAGGAGGAGCATTTAATAGTCTTGTAACAGCAAGATAGAAGCTCCCCTTGAGTCTAGTGGTATGTGCTTTCAGGCTTTTGTATCTGAGAACTTCGATCCCTAGCTGAGGCTTCTGTATCTCCTCATCAAAGCTTGCGGAAGGTTTCCTCTGGGTGCATACGATATTGGAGCAAAACTAGCCCATTTGGCCCATTGAGTTGTTCTGCCATTTCATCATGGATGATCCATTCTTCCTCTCAGTCCCAAACTCTTGCTTTCTCCTCATATCCCCTCAAGCCCTGAATAATCAAGAATCTATCAATATATCAATCTGATTGGAAAGACTGGCTCTGTAATAGTTGTCAAACTGGACACACTGGAGGCTGTGTAGAACAAAGGATGCCACAGAAAATCCTGGCAATTTTGGAAAATGCTTCTCACCCTCTGCATGCCACCTTGGCTGAACAGAGCAGCACTTTTAGTAATAGACTAAGACTGCCCCAAAGAGCGCTATATGGGGTCATTCTTACCTTTGACCATTAGGTTCTATAATGAGTCAACCTTTAGCTGGGGAAGCGACGACCCCCTCCTGTTAGACTGTTTGTGGTAATTTATTTTTATTCTTTCTACTTCTTTTCTCATATTTTATCTGTGCACTAGAAATGCTACTGTGGCACTGTAATTTCCTGTGGGATCAAAGTATCTATCAACCTCTGCCATAAATATACTCAATGACTTGGCCTTAACAGACACGTGTAGCAACGCATTCCATAGAATCACCAGTCTCTGGCTAAAGAAATTATTCCTCATCCCCGTTCTGAAAATACATCCCTCTATTCTAAGGCTGTGTCATCTGGTCTTAGACTCCCCCACCACAGGAAACATCACTGAGGGCTTTCAATATAACCATATAACAATTACAGCACCTAAACAGGCCATCTTGGCCCTTCTAGTCCGTGCCGAATGCTTACTCTCACCTAGTCCCACCGACCCGCACTCAGCCCATAACCCTCCATTCCTTTCCTGTCCATATAGCTATCCAATTTTACTTTAAATGACAATATCGAGCCTGCCTCTACCACTTCTATTGGAAGCTCGTTCCACACAGTTACCACTCTCTGAGTAAAGAAGTTCCCCTTGTGTTACCCGTAAACTTTTGCCCCCTAACTTTCAGCTCGTGCCCTCTTGTTTGAATCTCCCCTGCTCTCAATGGAAAAAGCCTATCCACGTCAACTCTATCTATCCCCCCATAATTTTAAATACCTCTGTCAAGTCCCCCCTCAACCTTCTATGCTCCAAAGAATAAAGACTCAACTTGTTCAATCTTCCTCTGTAACTTAGGTGCTGAAACCCAGGTAACATTCTAGTAAATCTTCTCTGTACTCTCTCTATTTTGTTGATATCTTTCCTATAAATCAGTGACCAGAACTGTACACAATACTCCAAATTTGGCCTTACCAATGCCTTGTACAATCTTAACATTACATCCCAACTCCTATACTCAATGCTCTGATTTATAAAGGCCAGTATACCAAAAGCTTTCTTCACCACCCTATCCACATGAGATTCCACCTTTAGGGAACTATGCACCATTATTCCTCGATCCCTCTGTGCCACTGCATTCTTCAATGCCCTACCATTTACCATGTATTGCCTATTTTGATTAGTCCTACCAAAATGTAGCACCTCACACTTATCAGCATTAAACTCCATTTGCCATCTTTCAGCCCACTCTTCTAACTGGCCTAAATCTCTCTGCAAGCTTTGAAAGCCTACTTCATTATCCAATGCCACCTATCTTAGTATCATCTGCATACTTACTAATCCAATTTACCACCCCATCATCCAGATCATTAATGTGTATGACAAATAACATTGGACCCAGTACAGATCCCTGAGGCACACCACTAGTCACCGGCCTCCAACCTGACAAACAGTTATCCACCACTACTCTCTGGCGTCTCCCATCCAGCCATTGTTGAGTCCATTTTACTACTTCAATATTAATACTTAACAATTGAACCTTCCTAACTAACCTTCCATGTGGAACTTTGTCAAAGGCCTTACTGAAGTCCATATAGACAACATCCACTGCTTTATCCTCGTCAACTTTCCTAGTAACCTCTTCAAAAACTTCAACAAGATTTGTCAAACATGACCTTCCACGCACAATTCTACGTTGATTGTTCCTAATCAGACCCTGTCTATCGAGATAATTACATATATCATCTCTAAGAATACTTTTCATTAATTTACCCACCACTGTCGTCAAACTCACAGGCCAATAATTGCTAGGTTTATTCTTAAGAACCCTTTTTGAACAATGAAACAACATAAGCAATACGCCAATCCTCCAGCACCATCCCCGTTTCTAATGACATTTGAAATATTTCTGTCAGAGCCCCTGCTATTTCTACACTAACTTCCCTCAAGGTACTAGGGAATATCTTGTCAGGACCCGGAGACTTATCCACTTTTATATTCTTTAAAAGTGCCAATACTTCCTCTTCTTTAATCATCATAGTTTCCATAACTTCCCTATCTGTTTCCCTTTCCTTACACAATTCAATATCCTTCTCCTTAGTGAATACTGAAGAAAATAAATTGTTAAAAATCTCCCCCATCTCTTTTGGCTCCACAGATAGCTATCCACTCTGATTCTCTAAGGGACCAATTTTATCCCTCACTATCCTTTTGCTATTAATATAACTGTAGAAACCCTTTGGATTTATTTTCACCTTACTTAACAAAGTAACCTTGTATCTTCTTTTAGCTTTTCTAATTTCTTTCTTAAGATTCTTTTTACATTCTTTCTATTCCTCGAACACCTCATTTACTCCATGCTGCCTATATTTATTGTAGATGATATCTCTCTTTTTCCGAACCAAGTTTCTAATATCCCTTGAAAACCCATGGCTCTCTCAAACTTTTAACCTTTCCTTTCAACCTAACAGGAACATAAAGATTCTGTACCCTCAAAATTTCACCTTTAAATGACCTCCATTTCTCTATTACATCCGTCCCATAAAACAATTTGTCCCAATCCACTCCTTCTAAATCCTTTCGCATCTCCTTAGAGTTAGCCTTTTTCCAATCAAAAATCTCAACCCTGGGTCCAGACCAGTTCTTCTCCATAATTATATTGAAGCTAATGGCATTGATATCACTGGACCCGAAGTGGTCCCCAACACATACCTCCGTCACCTGACCTATCTCATTTTCGAACAGGAGATCCAACACTGCCCCTTCTTGGTACCTCTATGTATTGCTGCAAAAAACTATCCTGCACAAATTTTACAAACTCTAAACCATCCAGCCCTTTTACAGAATGGTGTGTATTATGTGTGGAATATTCAATAGGTTTTAATGAGGTCACCCCTCTTTCTTCTGAATTCCAGTGAGAACAAACCTAGAGCCTTCAAGCATGACAAGCCTTTCAATCCTAGAATCATTTTCATGGAATTCAACTGGGAGATGGGTATAAAAGGAGAGAAGAAGTTGTAGTTACTTGCATATTGGACATACAGGGTTGAATAATTCCTTGTTCAGAATTAATATGCATAATATAGACACCTATAGAGTGCATTGTCAAGAAATGGTGCAGCATGTATTAGTTGAATGAACATCTATTTGCTAAATTGAGATCTTTGGAGCTAATGCCGGTTAATATGGAAAGTTTGTGAGGATATCATTGCCATCATAATGTAAATACTGTACATAAGTGTGTATTTGATTCTCTGAATAGACTTTTTGATTTTATTTGAGCTTTTATTGGGGGGGGTGAAATTTCATGGGTATACTTCCTGTCTCTTTGTTCCATGCTCCAACTCAGTAGGTGGTGATAATGCACCTTATAGAAACATAGAAAATAGGTGCAGGAGTAGGCCATTCGGCCCTTCGAGCCTGCACCGCCATTTATTATGATCACGGCTGATCATCCAACTCAGAACCCCGCCCCAGCCTTCCCTCCATACCCCTGACCCCCGTAGCCACAAGGGCCATATCTAACTCCCTCTTAAATATAGCCAATGAACTGACCTCAACTGTTTCCTGTGGCAGAGAATTCCACAGATTCACCACTCTCTGTGTGAAGAAGTTTTTCCTAATCTCGGTCCTAAAAGGCTTCCCCTCTATCCTCAAACTGTGGCCCCCCGTTCTGGACTTCCCCAACATCGGGAACAATCTTCCTGCATCTAGCCTGTCCAATCGCTTTAGGATTTTATACGTTTCAATCAGATCCCCCCCTCAATCTTCTAAATTCCAACGAGTACAAGCCCAGTTCATCCAGTCTTTCTTCATATGAAAGTCCTGCCATCCCAGGAATCAATCTGGTGAACCTTCTTTGTACTCCCTCTAAGGCAAGGATGTCTTTCCTCAGATTAGGGGACCAAAACTGCACACAATACTCCAGGTGTGGTCTCACCAAGGCCTTGTACAACTGCAGTAGTACCTCCCTGCTCCTGTACTCGAATCCTCTCGCTATAAATGCCAGCATACCATTCGCCTTTTTCACCGCCTGCTGTACCTGCATGCCCACTTTCAATGACTGGTGTATAATGACACCCAGGTCTCGTTGCACCTCCCCTTTTCCTAATCGGCCACCATTCAGATAATAATCTGTTTTCCTATTTTTGCCACCAAAGTGGATAACTTCACATTTATCCACATTAAATTGCATTTGCCATGAATTTGCCCACTCACCCAACCTATCCAAGTCACCCTGCATCCTCTTACCATCCTCCTCACAGCTAACACTGCCACCCAGCTTCGTGTCATCCGCAAACTTGGAGATGCTGCATTTAATTCCCTCATCCAAGTCATTAATATATATTGTAAACAACTGGGGTCCCAGCACTGAGCCTTGCAGTACCCCACTAGTCACTGCCTGCCATTCTGAAAAGGTCCCGTTTATTCCCACTCTTTGCTTCCTGTCTGCTAACTAATTCTCCACCCACACCAATACCTTACCCCCAATACCGTGTGCTTTAAGTTTGCACACTAATCTCCTGTGTGGGACCTTGTCAAAAGCCTTTTGAAAATCCAAATATACCACATCCACTGGTTCTCCCCTATCCACTCTACTAGTTACATCCTCAAAAAATTCTATGAGATTCGTCAGACATGATTTTCCTTTCACAAATCCATGCTGACTTTGTCTGATCATTTCACCGCTTTCCAAATGTGCTGTTATCACATCCTTGATAACTGACTCCAGCAGTTTCCCCACCACCGACGTTAGGCTAACCGGTCTATAATTCCCTGGATACCACCTACCAACCACAATTAAACTTTACAAGCTTAAGAGACCAGGAGATAGATCAGAGAAACACAGAAAATCTACAGCACAATACAGGCCCTTTGGCCACAAAGCTGTGCCGAACATGTCTGTGC
The DNA here is from genome assembly GCF_963921235.1 of Mobula hypostoma. Taxonomy (NCBI): domain Eukaryota; kingdom Metazoa; phylum Chordata; class Chondrichthyes; order Myliobatiformes; family Myliobatidae; genus Mobula; species Mobula hypostoma. The sequence continues at coordinate 216,673,364 of NC_086099.1, forward strand.
CTTAGAAATTACCTAGGGTTACCCATAACCCTCTAGTTTTCTAAGCTCCATGCACCTATCCAGGAGTCTCTTAAAAGACCCTATCATTTCCGCCTCCACCACTGTTGCCGGCAGCCCATTCCACATTCTTACCACTCTCTGCGTAAAAAAAACTTACCACTGACATCTCGTCTGTACCTTAAAACTGTGCCCTCTCGGGCTAGCCATTTCAGCCCTGGGAAAAAGCCTCTGACTATCCACATGATCAATGCCCCTCATCTTGTACACCTCTATCAAGTCACCTCTCATCTTCCATCACTCCAAGGAGAAATGGCCAAGTTCACTCAACCTATTCTCATAGGGCATGCTCCCCAATCCAGGCAACATCCTTGTAAATCTCCTCTGCACCCTTTCTATGATTTCCACATCCTTCCTGTAGTGAGGCGATGAGAACTGAGCATACTACTCCAAGTGGGGTCTGACCAGGGTCCGATATAGCTGCAACGTTACCTCTGGGCTCTTAAAACTCAATCCCACGATTGATGAAGGCTAATGCACCATATGCCTTCTTATCCACAGAGTCAACCTGTGTAGCAGCTTCAAGTGTTCTATGGACTCGGACCCCAAGATCCCTCTGATCCTCCACACTGCCAAGAGTCTAACCATTAATACTATATTCTGCCGTCATATTTGACCTACCAAAATGAGACACCTCATACTTTTCTGGGTTGAACTCCATCTGCCAATTCTCAGCCCAGTTTTGCACCCCATCAACGTCCCGCTGCAACCTCTGACAGCCCTCCACACTATCCACAATACCTCCAACCTTCGTGTCGTCAGCATATTTACTAACCCATCCCTCCACTTCCTCATCCAGGTCATTTATAAAAATCATGAAGAGTAGGGGTCCCAGAACAGATCCCTGAGGAACACCACTGGTCACCGGCCTCCAGGCAGAATATGACCCGTCTACAACCACTCTTTGCCTTCTGTGGGCAAGCCAGCTCTGGATCCACAAAGCAATGTCCCCTTGGATCCCATGCCTCCTTACTTTCTCAATAAGCCTTGCAATGGGGTACCTTATCAAATGCCTTGCTGAAATCCATATACAGTATATCTACTGCTATACCTTCAATATGTTTAGTCACATCCTCAAAAAATTCAATCAGGCTCGTAAGGCACGACCTGCCTTTGACAAAGCCATGCTGACTATTCCTAATCATATTATGCCTCTCTAAATGTTCAAAAATCCTGCCTCTCAGGATCTTCTCCATCAACTTACCAACCACTGAAGTAAGGCTCACTGTTCTATAATTTCCTGGGCTATCTCCACTCCCTTTCTTGAATAAGGGAACAACATTCGCAACCCTCTAATCCTCTGGAACCTTTCCCGTCCCCATTCATCATGCAAAGATCATCACTAGAGGCTCTGCAATCTCCTCCCTCTCCTCCCACAGTAGCCTGGGGTACATTTCGTCTAGTCCAGGTGACTTATCCAACGTGATGCTTTCCAAAAGCTCCAGCACATCCTCTTCCTTAATATCTACATGTCCAAGCTTTTCAGTCCACCGTAAGTCATCCCTACAATCACCAAGATCCTTTTCCATAATGAATACTGATGCAAAGTACTCATTAAGTACCTCTGCTATCTCCTTCAGTTCCATACACACTTTTCCATTGTCACACTTGATCGGACCTATTCTCTCACATCTTATCCTCTTGCTCTTCACATACTTGGGGTTTTCCTTAATCCTGTCAACCAAGGCCTTCTCATGGTCCCTTCTGGCTCTCCTAATTTCATTCTTAAGCTCCTTCCTGCTAGCCTTAAAATCTTCTTGATCTCTATCACTACCTAGTTTTTTGAACCTTTCGTAAGCTCTTCTTTCCTTCTTGACTAGACTTACAACAGCCTTTGTTCACCATGGTTCCTGTACCCTACCATCCTTTCCGTCTCATTGGAACATACCTATGCAGAACCCCACGCAAATATCCCTAAACATTTGCCACATTCTTCCATACATTTTCCTGAGAACATCTGTTTCCAATTTATGCTTCCAAGTTCCTGCCTGATAGTCTCATATTTCCCCTTACTCCAATTAAACGCTTTCCTAATTTGTCTGTTCCTATCCCTCTCCAATGCTATGGTAAAAGAGATAGAAAGGTGATCACTATCTCCAAAATGCTCTCCCATTGAGAGATCTGACACCTCAAATCCCATCAAGCATGGAAAATGGCCATTCAGCCCAGCTGATCTGTGCTGACTAAACTAGTCTCGTTTTCCCACCAAAGTTGCTGGTGAACGCAGCAGGCCAGGCAGCATCTATAGGAAGAGGTACAGTCGATGTTTCGGGCCGAGACCCTTCATCAGGACTAACTGAAGGAAGGGCTAGTAGGAGATTTGAAAGTGGGAGTGGGAGGGGGAGATCCAAAATGATAGGAGAAGACAGGAGGGGGAGGGATGGAGCCAAGAGCTGGACAGGTGATTGGCAAAAGGGATATGAGAGGATCATGGGACAGGAGGCCCAGGAAGAAGGAAAAGGGGGAGGAGGAGAAAAAACCCAGAAGATGGGCAAGGGGTATAGTCAGAGGGACAGAGGGAGAAAAAGTAAGAGAGAGAAAGAATGTGTGTATATAAATAAATAAATAACGGAGGGGGGTACGAGGGGGAGGTGGGGCATTAGCGGAAGTTAGAGAGGTCAATGTTCATGCCATCAGGTTGGAGGCTACCCAGACGGAATATAAGGTGTTGTTCCTCCAACCTGAGTGTGGCTTCATCTTTACAGTACAGGAGGCCGTGGATAGACATATCAGAATGGGAATGGGATGTGGAATTAAAATATGTGGCCACTGGGATATCCTGTGCCCATTAGGGCTCATCCTCGGCCCAAAACGTCGACTGTACCTCTTCCTAGAGATGCTGCCTGGCCTGCTGCGTTCACCAGCAACTTTGATGTATGTTGCTTGAATTTCCAGCATCTGCAGAATTCCTCATGTTCTCGTTTTCCCATGTCTGACACATATCATTCTGAACCTCTATGTACTTATGTACTTATTCAAACATTTTTAATATGTTGTTATTGTACTTGCCTGAACCACTTCCTCTGGCAGCTCATTTCCTACACTGCTAGCGGTGATGCAGCTGCGCTGGAAGTTTTCTATGGTGAACCGATAAAAATTGGTTAGGGACAAAGATGGGCAGATCAAACAAGGAGGGGAAGCAGAGTGTTGGTTAGAGGCTGGAAGGTGATAGATGGAACCAGGTGGGTCACTGGATCTGTGAGGTAGCAGCACTAATTGCTGCACTTCCGCACTTTGAACTCAGGGAGTAAACAGTTGTAAACTAATACACAAAAATGCTGGAGGAATTCAGGCGAGGAACCATCTATGGAGGGAAATTTAATTGTTGATGGAATGGGCCTTCATCAGTGTGTTGCTCAAGATTTTCAGCATCTGTAGAATCTGTTGTGTTGCAGTAAATTAATGTTTCTCGGCCTAACTAAAGCACGGTGAATTAAGACAGTGATTTGCCTTCCTTTGTTTGTGAGGGTTCTGAATCTTCCCGATGATGTGATAAGCTCAGTGACCATTCCTGCTGAGGCAGAGACCCCTGCACACGCCACTCCAAACACTCACGTGCCTGGGAGTCTGCACTGCAATGCACGCCACCCCTACCCGTGGCCTCCGCCAGGCCTTGAGACTGTGTGACCTTTGGCTCTGGCATAGCGTGCATTGTGCAGGACAAGTGTGGGCTCTTCCCTGGCCTGCCGTTTCAGCAGGTGTCTTGGAAAGCAATCTTCCCCCCATCCCCCACACCCTCTCCTCCTCTCTCCCATTCATTCCCTACCCACACAGCAGACAAATCTGACAATCGCGTAACTACTCCGTCACCAACACCACCACTGAACTTATAGAAGCATTTCAACCCACCGCTCATTGCCCTCTCTGTTTTCTTAGGCCAAATCACTCAGTGTAGCTAAAGACAAAAAAGAGAAACAGCAAGAGAGAACAGAAACAGACCTTTCTGCCCACTATATCCATACTGGCCATCCATATTCTTGCTTAACTTTTGGTGTCTCTGGCCCGTCTTTGATGGAGTTTATTTATTTAGACATACAATGTGGTAACAGGCCCTTCCTGTCCATTGCCACCCAATTACACCCATGTAAGCAGTTAACCTACTAAGCCTTTGGAATGTGGGAGGAAACACATGCAGTCACAGGGAGGACATGCAGACTTCTTACAGATAGCAGCAAGAAATAAATCCAGGTTGCTGGCACTGTAAACGCTAACCACTACGATACCATGCCGCCCAAGTTCAGAAGGATGGGGGATCTTACTGAAACCCATTACATACTGAAAGGAGTGGTGTAGAGAGAATGTTTCCATTGGTAGGAGAGTCTGGTAGCCTTTTAGAACTGAGATGAGGAGCAATTTGTTCTTTCTAGAGGTATTTTAGATAAGATGGATAGCCACAGTCTTTTTCCTAGAGCAGGGAAGCTTAAAACTAGATGGCAGAGGTTTAAGGTGAGGGAAAGGGTAACTTTTTCCATAAGGAGGGTTGTTTGGAATCAGCTTTCAGGAGACAGTAGGTACAATAACACTTAGACTAGAAGACCATAAGACATCGGAGCAGAATTAAGCCATTCGGCCAACTAAGTCTGCTCCGTAATTCCATCAGGGCTGATTTATTATCCCTCTCAACCCTGTTCTCCTGCCAAGTTGTCTAACTAGTTGAGGTAGAAAGCTTGGTCGGCATAGATAAGTTGGGCTGAAGGGCCTCCTTTCATGCTGTTTAGCTCCATGACTCCTGAAGTTACATGGGAAAATGAGAGAGTGGATGTTGAAGGAAATGAGAGTTGTGGAGGGATTCTCAGTACAGGTTATTGCAGTATAATTTTGAATTGCAGGTTTCCCCTGCCATCTGAAGGTAGAGCGTTCCTATGAAACGGTTCGTAAGCCGAAATGTTGTAAAGCGAAGAAGCAATTACCATTTATTTATATGGGAAAATTTTGTGAGCGTTCGCAGACCCAAAAAAATAACCTACCAAATCATCCCAGATAACACATAAAACCTAAAGTAACAGTAATATATAGTAAAAGCAGGAATGATATGATAAATACACAGCCTATATAAAGTAGAAATACTTTTCTACAATCATTGCTGCACTGTCCACCGTAGCGAAAATCTCACGCAAGCACTCTCAGCAGAAACACTCTCTCCAGTAACCTTTAAGCTATGAAGCTGCCAAATCATACCAAATAACACATAAAAATACACAGCCTATATAAAGTAGAAATAATGTATGTACAGTGTAGTATCACTTACTGGAATCGGGAAGACAGCACCGAGCACTCTGATGATAGTGTGTTAGGCTGAGTCATCGGAGGTTGGGGTGGTGGGGTGGTGCAGTGGTAGCCAGGACGCACCCAGCACATCTTTAAGAAAAAAGCCAAAATAAACAAGCTAATTAATTAGGTGCCGCCCAGCACGTAAATGTCGGCCCAGATCAGAGGCAATGCAATCGGCAATCACCTCTGATCTGGGCCGATGTTTACGTGTCGGCAGCACCTAATGAATTAACTTGTTTATTTGGGCTTTTTTTCTTAAAGATGTGCTGGGTACGTCCTGGCTACCACTGTACGCTTTGCAGCAATGTATCGGTCCGCGGCTCGGAGGTTGGGACCACTGGGGTGTCATCTCATCGTCGCCTCTTTCCATCAGGGCAGGCAGGTCATCTTCTTCTATGTCTGCCTGCCTCATTGTCGAAAGTTGAGGTTCGTCGTCTGCTGTGGCTGATGTGGAAGGCTTGAAAAATGACAGTACGCTTGACTGTTTAGCCTCGCACATTTTTCTTTCATACAGTTCTTTGTAAGCACTCATACCATCCTGCAAATATGCCCTAAACCGACATACCCTTTCAAAATTAAAGCCATACTTTTCTGTAATCATTGCAGCGAAAATCTCATGCAGTTGCTTCATGTTCAGTTCCTGGATGACTTTCCTTTCGGTCCGTTTGCTACTGCATTCAGTTTCAATTCTTATCCTTTCCTCTTCCAATTGCATCAGCTCTACATCTATCAGTTCTTGGTCATGGGATGCCAAAACCTCTTCAACATCATCTTTGTCAACTTCCACAAGCCAAACTCACTTTGTCTTTACTTCGTTCACCACGATCGAAACGCTAATTATGTCTAGTTTTACGCTGGGTAACACCCTTACGAGCTCTTTCAGGCTTTTCCGATACCTTAGAACTCATCTTGCAAACGGATGCTCAACATAAATCGACATAAAGCACAGATGCTCACAGGCAACACACATCAAAGTTGCTGGTGAACGCAGCAGGCCAGGCAGCATCTATTGGAAGAGGTGCAGTCACAGGCACCAAATACTACCCAGAGATTCATTTTCTCACAGGCATTTACAGGGAAAATACAAGAGACTTTTATGAAAAACTATGCATAAACAAAGAATGACAACAAGCAATGTGCAAAAGAAGATAAACTCTGCATATAAAAATAATACTAATAAAAGAAAACCTGCAGATGCTGGAAATCTGAGCAACACACATAAAATGCTGGAGGAACTCGGCAGGCCAGGCAGCATCTATGGAAAAGGGTACAGTCGACGTTTGGGCTGAGACCCTTCATTAGGACTCTTTACTGACCTGTAAGGTATTATTGTGTGGTTATCAATCCAGTAATCTTTTGTATTTTGCAACTTACGGACAAAACTGACCAATGGACATCTGTGAAAAAGTTCTTAACCGGGCATGACACACAAAATGCTGGAGGAACTCAGCAGATCAGGCAGCATCTACGTAGGGGAATTAACAGTGAACGTTTCAGGTTGATACCCTCCATCAGAATCTCGTGTTTATCCTTAACCCTCTATTGAAAATACACACTGCTCTCGGCAGTGTTTCTGCTGCTTCACTGCAGCAGGAGTGCTCGGTTGTTAGAGGTACCGTCTACATGATGAGATATCGAACTGAGGCCCCGACTTCATTCTCAGCTGGACACAAAAGACCCAAGGCAGAAACAAAGGAGTGTAGAACAGTGCAGTAAACAAACAGGCCATTTGGCCCATGATGTTCTGCTGAACTAATGACCCCTAATCCCTGATGAAGGGTCCTGGCCCAAAATGTGGGCTATTTATTCATTTCCATGGATGCTGCCTGACCTGTTGAGTTCCTCCAGCATTTTGTGCGTTGCTTTGCATTTTCAGCATCGGCAGAATCAGTTTTCTGCTTATGACCCCTAATCCCTTCTGTCTGTACATGGTCCATATACCTTCCATTCTCTGCACATTCATGTGGCTGTTTCTCTATCACAGGAGTTACCAACCTGGGCTCCACAGACCCCTTGCTTAAAGGTATTTGTCCATGGCCTAAAAAAGGTTGGGAACCCCTGCTTGATCATATCTGCCTCCACTATCACTCCTGACAGTACATTCCAGGCACTCAATATACTCTGTGTAAAAAAAAACCCGCCCTGTGCTTTGCCTTTCAATTTTTCCCCTTTCACCTTACTCATCCTCTAGTATGTGGCATTTCTACCCTGGGTAAAAGATACAGTAGCATAGTGGTTAGCACAATGCTGTACAGCGGTCAACACAACCAGTGACCCCAGTTCAATTCCCGCGGCTGCCTGCAAGTTTGTACATTCTCCCCGTGAACATGAACACTGGACCACCTCAGGGATATGTGCTCTGCTCTCTCTGCACCCATGACTGTGTGGCTAGGCACACCTCGAGTGCCATCTGTTAGTTGGCTGATGATTGTTGGCAGAAGTTCAGATGGAGACGAGAGGGTGTACAGGAATGAGAGACGCCAGCTAGTGGAGTGGTGCTGCAGCAACAATATTGCACTCAACATCAGCCAGATCAAAGAGCTGTTTGTGAACTTCAGGAAGGGTAAGACGAGGGAACACAATCCTCAAAGAGGGATCAGAAGTGGAGAGAGAGAAACTTCAAGCGTCTGGATGTCAATATCTCTGAGGACCTGACCTGGATGCAACATATTGATGCAGCTATAAAGAAGGCAAGACAGTGGCTATATTTCATTGGGAGTTTGAGGAGATTTGGTTTGTCAACTAAAACACTCGAAAACTTCCACAACTATACAGTGGACAGTGTTCTGACTGGCTGCATCACCGTCTGACCGCATGTGTCCTTTGTTTCACGGAATCCTGGTTAACCCCTTCTGTACTGGATGCAGTATACACTGTCAGGATAGATCTATAGAATCTCTCAAAAGCAGAGGTGGAGGAGTTTGCCTCATGATCAACTCTTCTTGGTGCACAAATATATCATGGCTGTCCCAATTCTGCTCACCAGACCTGGAATATCTAGCAGTTAAGTGCTGTCCTTTTTACCTACCACGGGAGTTCTCCAGGGTCATTTTGTAGCAGTTTATATTCCATCTCAGGCCAATGTCAAGCAGGTTTTAGATGATCTGAGCAATGGGATCAACATGCATGAAACAGCGCACCCTAATGCTTTCCATTGTTTTGGGAGATTTTAACCAGGTCAATCACTAAGCAATTACCATCAACAGATCACTTGCAATACCAGAGGAAACAACGTGCTGGACCATTGCTACACCACCAACAAGAATGCCTATCATGCTATTCCACGCCCTCACTTCGGGAAGTCTGATCACCTGGCTGTGCTTCTGCTCCCTGAGTATAGGCAGAGACTGAAGACTGCAGCACCAGTAGTGAAGACCAAGAAGGTATGGGCAAGGGAAGCACAGGAGTGCCTACAGGACTGCATTGAATCGGTGGACTGGACTGTATTCAGGGATTCATCTTTGAACATGGATGAGTATGCTGCAGTTGTTAGACTTCATTAAAACCTGTGTGGATGAGTGAGTGCCTACAAAGACTTGCTGTACATTCCCAAACCAAAAGCTGTGGATGAATCAGGAGATACGTCGCCTGCTGAAAGCTAGATCTGTGGCATTCAAGTCTGGTAACCCAGGCCTGTACCAGAAAACCAGGTATGATTTGCGGAGGGCTATCTGAAGGGTGAAGAGACAATTGTGAATGAGGTTGGAGGCGACATCGGATGCACGGCAACTCTGGTAGGGTTTGCAAGACATTACCTCCTACAAAGTGAAACCCAATAGCATGAATGGCAGCGATGCTTCACTACCAGATGAACTCAACACCTTCTATGCCCACTTTAAAAGGGAGAACACAACTACTGCTCTGAAGATCCCTGCTGCATCTGATGACCCTGTGATCTCCATCTCAGAGGCCGATGTTAGGCTGTCTATAAAGAGAGTGAACCCTTGCAAGGTGGAAGGTCCCGCTAGTGTACCTGATAAGGCTCTGAAAATCTGTGCCGACCAACTAGCAGGAGTATTCAAAGACATGTTCAACTTCTCACTGCTATGGGCGGAAGTTCCCACTTGCTTCAAAAAAATCAACAATTATACCAGTGCCAAAGAAGAATAATGTGAGCTGCCTTAATGACTATCACCCAGTAGCACTCACATTTAGTGATGAAACGCTTTGAGAGGTTGGTCATGACTAGACTGAACTCCTGCCTCAGCAAGGACCATTGCAATTTGCCTATTGCCACAATAGGTCAACGGCAGACACAATCTCAATGGCTATCCACATGGCTTTAGACCACCTGGACAACACAAACACCTACATCAGGATGCTGTTCATCGACTGTAGCTCAGCATTTAATACCATCATTCCTACAACCCTGATTAAGACGTTGCAGAACCTGAGCCTCTCTACCTCCCTCCGCAATTGGATCCTTGACTTTCTAACCAGAAGACCACAATCTATGCGGATTGGTGATAACATTTCCTCCTCGCTGACGATCAACACTGGGGTACCTCAGGGGTGTGTGCTTAACCCACTGCTCTACTCTCTATATACACATTACTGTGTGGCTAGGCATAGCTCAAATACCATTTACAAATTTGCTGACGATACAACCATTGTTGGTAGAATCTCAGGTGGTGACAAGAGGGCGAACAGGAGTGAGATATGCCAACTAGTAGAATGGTGCCGCAGCAACAACCTGGTACTCAATGTCGGTAAGACGAAAGAGCTGAATGTGGACTTCAGGAAGGGTAAGATGAAGGAACTCATACCAATCCTCATAGAGGGATCAGAAGTGGAGAGAGTGAGCAGTTTCAAGTTCCTGGGTGTCAAGATCTCTGAGGATCTAACCTGGTCCCAACATATTGATGTAAATTAGCGGATATACTTCATTAGGAGTTTGAAGAGATTTGCAATGTCAATAAATACACTCAGAACTTCTATAGGTGTACCGTGGAGAGCATTCTGACAGGCTGCATCACTATCTGGTATGGGGGGGGGGCTACTGCACAGGACCAAAAGAAGCTGCAGAAGGTTGTAAATCTAGTCAGCTCCATCTTGGGTACTAGCCTACAAAGTACCCAGGACATCTTCAGGGAGCGGTGTCTCAGAAAGGCAGCGTCCATTATTAAGGACCTCCAGCACCCAGGGCATGCCCTTTTCTCACTGTTACCATCAGGTAGGAGATACAGAAGCCTGAAGGCACACACTCAGCGATTCAGGAACAGCTTCTTCCCCTCTGCCATCCGATTCCTAAATGGACATTGAACCCTTGGGACACTACCTCACTTTTTGAAAAAATATACAGTATTTCTGTTTTTTTGCACGTTTTAAAAACCTATTTAATATATGTATACTGTAATTGATTGATTTATTATTATTTCTATTTTATTAATTATTCTTAAAAAGTTATTACTTTTTCTCTGCTAGATTAATGTATTGCATTGAACTGCTGCTGCTAAGTTAACAAATTTCACGTCACGTGCCGGTGATAATAAACCTGATTCTGATAGGGGCGGGGGCTACGGGGGCTAGTGCACAAGACTGAAATAAGTTGCAGATACTTGTAATACTAGTCAGCTCCATCACAGGTATTAGTCTCCATAGTATCCAGTCCATCTTCAAGGAGCAGTGCCTTAGGAAAGCATTAAGGATCCCCACCACCCAGGACACTGAACCCATGAGCACTACTGAACACTTTATTTGCACCACTTATTTTAACTTAACTATTTAATAGATAAATAAATATATACACTCACATATATACACACACTTAATGTAACTACTTCTCCTCTATATTTATCATGTATTTCATTGCACCAGTACTGTAAAATTAAATTTCATGACATATGCTGTGATATTAAATCTGATTCTGAATGTGTGGGTTTTCTCCCAATGCTCCAGTTTCTTCCAACAAGCTGTACCGGTTGGTAGATGGATAGATAGATATACTTTATTGATCCCGAGGAAAATTGGGTTAATTGGCCATGGTAAATTGTCCTGTGATTAGTATAGGATTGCATGGGTGACACAGCTTGAAAGGCCAGAAGGGCCTTTTCCACCAATATCTCAATGAATAAATACTGTACTGCCAACCATTCTGTTTATTGTTCTCATAATTTTATAAACTTTTATCAGGTCTCTCCTCAGCCTCCAAATCTCCAGAGAAAACAACCCAGTTTGTCCAGTCTCTCCTTACTGGACATGTCCCCCTATCCTATCCTATCCTCAGTTCCTCCAGCATCCTGACACCACACACAAAATGCTGGAGGAACTCAGCAAGTTAGGCAGCATCTATGGAGGGGAATAAAGAGACAATGTTTTGGGATGAGACCCTTCATCAGAATCTCTTGTGTTTATGCTTAATCCTCCATTGAAAATACACATGGCTCTTGGCATCCAAGCGTAAGAATGCTTCACAGCAGAGAGGTGCTCTGTAGACAGAGGTACAGTCCAGATAACGAGACACTGAACTGAGGCACCTTCTCCATTCTCAGCTGGACTCAAAAGACCCCAAGTTCAAAGTAAATCTATTAACAAGGAACATTAATGTCACAAGATACAACCCTGAGATTCAAGGCAGAAACACAGTACTCCTGGGCAAATTCTATCCTAGAGTCAGAGTCATAGAGAAGTACAGCACAGAAACAAGCCCTTTGGCCTATGTAGTCCATGCTGAAACCAATTAAACTACCTACTCCCATCGACCTGCACTGGGACCATAGCCCTACCTATCCCTACCATCTATGTATCTATCAAAATTTCCCTTAAACATTGAAATCAAGCTAGCTAGCTCATTCCACACGCTCACGACCCTCTGAGTGAAGAAGTTTCCCTCATGTTCCCCTTCAACTTCTCACATTTCACCCCTAACTCATGATCTCTGATTGTAGTCCCACCCAACCTGAGTGGAAAAAGCCTGCTTGCATTTACCTTATCTACACCCTCAATTTTGTATACCTCTATCAAACCTCCTCACAATCTTCTACATTCTAAAGAATACAGTCCTAACCTTTTCAATCTTTCCCTATAACTCTGGTCCTCCAGACCCGGCAATACGTTATCTCTCAATAAATTTTCCCTGCACTCTTTCAACCTTGTTTACATCTTTCCTGTAGGTAGGTGACCAAAACTGCACACAACACTCCAAATTAGGCCTCACCAACGTCTTACACAACTTCAACATAATATCACAGCTTCTACAGGTCAAAGCTGACCTGGGACTCAGGTCAGCTGGTGTTTACAGGATTCCCTGTGAATGCGGAGCAGTGTATATCGGCCAGACGGGAGTCATGGTGCAAACCCACATCAAGGAGCCGAGGTGTAGTATCCATTACCTGAAGGAATTGGTAGTAGCAAAACACTGCATTCACAATGGCCAAAGGGTTGATATTGATGGCACAAAACTACTGTGCTGCGCCAATGGCTTTTAGGTCTGCCTGGTAAAAGAAGTCACTGAAATAAAATTAGAGGAAAAGAATTTTAACAAAGACGAAGGTCTCGCTCTAAGTAAGAACTGGAAGTTGATTGTAAACAAGGTGGGAGAAAGGAAACCTGATTGGATGAGGACTAACCAATCAGGAGGGAAGGACTACAGGGTTATAAATTCCATTAGACTATACAAGCCCAGGCATCATCGCTGAAGATGACAGGGTTTGTTACTGAAATGTTGGTTCTCATCGATACCTGTACCCAGCTGGAAGCCTGAGAAGAGTTTATTCATCCCATCTTCTGTTCTCAATGCACTGATATATGAAGGCGAATGTGCCAAAAGCTTTCTTTACGACCCTGTCTACCTGTGACACCACTTTCAATGAATTATGTACCTGTATTCCAAGATCCCTTTGTTCTAGCACACTCCTCAGCGCCCTACCTTTCACTGTCTAAGACCCACCCAAGTGCAAAACCTCACATTTGTCTGCATTAAATTCCATCTGCCAATTTCTAGCCCATCTTTCCAGCTGATTCCAATCCCTCTGCAAGCCATGACAGATTTCCTTACTGTCCACCACACCCCCAATCTTAGTGCCTTATGCAGATTTGCTGACCCAGTTAACCACATTATCATCCAGATCATTGATATAGATAACGAAGGACCCAGAGGAGCTTAGGAGGAGACAATGGCGCCTAACAACTACTCCTTTGCTTGCATCTTCGGAAACAGCTCTATTTCCATCTTTAATATTTCTATTTTTCCCCTTCAGGGTTCTTTTGAAGACCCGTGACCTGGAGTTACATGCTGACTTCCGTTCTTTGCAGGAATGGGACCAGCTCCCCGGCTTTCACGACTGGCCATTATTCAATATGCCAAGGATGTGGTCTAGGAGATTAGCTCGCCTTCGGAGTTCGGGATCTCGTGGCTCTGGAGATGGGCGGACCGAAGGTCAGTGTCTTGGCAGGAAATCAGTGTGTCATGGGAGACAGAAGATCTCTGGCCATGTGCCCAGAGACTAGAAATCTTTGGGCACAGAGCTCGGAAAGAGTGATGCAATGGACTTTTAACATTGTAAATCAGCGAGTTGTTTGTTATGTCTCCCTTCTCACTGTGAAACAGAGACACCCCTTTCTCCCTTATTAGGGAGAGAGAGTCTGTGGTATGTCGAATACCAAGTGAACATGCAGTCTTTGGAGTACTGCAAGTCTGTGTCTTTGCTGCATGCTAGAGTGCTTGGTGGCAAGTGTCAGTGCTTTTTTTTTGCTGGTGGGGGGGGAATCATTGCTTTGGTGCTGTTTTCGCATGGGATGGGGAAGCTGGGGGGGAACTTTGGGGTTCTAACATTGAACTGTCATTTATTCTTTGGGGGCACTCTGATTTCCTGGATGGTTGTGAAGAAAAAGCATTTCAGGATATATATTGTATACATTTCTGACATTAAATGTACCTTTGAAATCTATCCCTGGAGCACACCACTAGTCAAAGGCCTCCAATCAGCGAGGTAACCCTCTACTACCACTCTCTGGCTTCTCCCACAAAACCAAAGTCTAATCCAATTTAATACCTCATCCTGAATGCCGAGTGACTGAATCTCGACCAGCCTCCCATGCCAGACCCTGTCAAATGCCTTACTAAAGTCCATGTAGACAACATCCACTGTCTTGCCTTCATCCACTTTCCTGGTAACTTCCTCAAAAAAACTCTAAGATTGGTTAAGCATGACCTACCATGCACGAAGCCATGCTGACTATCCTTAATCAGTCCAAACAAGCTGACTTTTCTTTCAGCTGAACTGAAACTAATCTGATGATTCATATCTATGGCAATGTAGTACATTCCTAATTGTCTCTTAGGGGTGTATGGAGTGTCCAGGGAGAGGCAGGTCCTCTAGTGAAGGGACTTGTATCCACTGTGGGGCAGCTCACTCTCCTTTGGTCCCTGCTCAGCTCTCACCTGTGGCTCCAAGTAGCTGTATACACCCGACAACCCTTAAACCCCGGCACACCGCTTCAACAGACAGGCTAAACCATGAGGCGAGAGGGCCGTATTCCTCAGTGAGAGAGGGACTTGCCTGTCCTTGCATGTGAAGTCAGCTCCGAGCAGATCAACAGTGAGATCCAACAGCCAGGAAGGCGGTTCTGCAACGCCTTGTGCAGGGTGAAGAGCATGACAAGGCACAGAAGTAGTCATGGTCTTCCACTGCAAATATGACCTTTTATGACTTCTGTAAATCCTGCCATCTACTATGTTCTAAAACAGGGGTCCCCAACCTTATTTGCACTGTGGATCGGTTTAATATTGACAATATTCTTGCGTATCGGCCGACGGGGGAGGGGGGTGGTGTTCAAGTAGGGTTGCCAACTTTCTCACTCCCAAATAAGGGACAAAAGTAGCAGTCAAATACGGGACACTTGTGTTTACCCCGAGAAAGACTACCATGACCATGAAGCCTTGCGCAGGCACCTGTGTGCGCATGCGTGTGCGTGCCGATTTTTTTTTACAAGTTGGTTTTGTCTTAATCTTCCAGACTACACTGTACATACATTATTTCTACTTCACCCGTATGGGTCCTAGCTATGCCTGCCTTTTTGTTGGGCACCCGTATGGGTCCTAGCTATGCCTGCCTTTTTTGTTGGGTTTGTGGAACAATCTATGTTCCGTGCCTATTCTGGTATCTGTCCCCCACTTTTCCTTCGCTACAACGACGACTGCATTGGCGCTGCTTCCTGCACGCATGCAGAACTCGTTGACTTTATTAACTTTGCCTCCAACTTTCACCCTGCCCTCAAGTTTACCTGGTCCATTTCCGTCACCTCCCTCCCTTTTCTAGATCTTTCTGTCTCTGTCTCTGGAGACAGCTTATCCACTGACGTCTACTATAAGCCTACTGACTCTCACAGCTATCTGGACTATTCCTCTTCTCACCCTGTCTCTTGCAAAAACGCCATCCCCTTCTCGCAATTCCTCCGTCTCCGCCGCATCTGCTCTCAGGATGAGGCTTTTCATTCTAGGACGAGGGAGATGTCTTCCTTTTTTAAAGAAAGGGGCTTCCCTTCCTCCACTATCAACTCTGCTCTTAAACGTATCTCCCCCATTTCACGTACATCTGCTCTCACTCCATCCTCCCACCACCCCACTAGGAATAGGGTTCCCCTGGTCCTCACCTACCACACCACCAGCCTCCGGGTCCAACATATTATTCTCTGTAACTTCCGCCACCTCCAACGGGATCCCACCCCTAAGCACATCTTTCTCTCCCCCCCCCCTGCATTCCGCAGGGATCGCTCCCTACACAACTCCCTTGTCCATTCGTCCCCCCCATCCCTCCCCACTGATCTCCCTGCTGGCACTTATCCGTGTAAGCGGAACAAGTGCTACACATGCCCTTACACTTCCTCCCTTACCACCATTCAGGGCCCCAAACAGTCCTTCCAGGTGAGGCATCACTTCACCTGTGAGTTGACTGGGGTGATATACTGCGTCCAGTGCTCCCGATGTGGCCTTTTATATATTGGTGAGACCCGACGCAGACTGGGAGACCGCTTTGCTGAACATCTACGCTCTGTCCGCCAGAGAAAGCAGGATCTCCCAGTGGCCACACATTTTAATTCCACATCCCATTCCCATTCTGACATGTCTATCCACGGCCTCCTCTACTGTAAAGATGAAGCCACACTCAGGTTGGAGGAACAACACCTCATATTCCGTCTGGGTAGCCTCCAACCTGATGGCATGAACATCGACTTCTCTAACTTCCGCTAAGGCCCCACCTCCCCCTCGTACCCCATCTGTTTCTCATTTTTATGCACACATTCTTTCTCTCACTCTCCTTTTTCTCCCTCTGTCCCTCTGAATATACCTCTTGCCCATCCTCTGGGTCACCCGCCCCCCTCCTTGTCTTTCTTCCCGGACCTCCTGTCCCATGATCCTCTCGTATCCCCTTTTGCCTATCACCTGTCCAGCTCTCGGCTCTATCCCTCCCCCTCCTGTCTTCTCCTATCATTTTGGATCTCACCCTCCCCCTCCAACTTTCAAATCCCTTACTTACTCTTCCTTCAGTTAGTCCTGACGAAGGGTCTCAGCCTGAAACGTCAACTGCACCTCTTCCTATAGATGCTGCTTGGCCTGCTGCGTTCACCAGCAACCTTGATGTATGTTGCTTGAATTTCCAGCATCTGCAGAATTCCTGTTGTTTATTTCTACTTTATATAGGCTGTGTGTTTATCATATCATTCCTGCTTTTATTATATGTTAGTGTTATTTTAGGTTTTATGTGTTATTTGGTATGATTTGTTAGGTTATTTTTTGGGTCTGGGAACGCTCAAAAATTTTTCCCATATAAATGAATGGTAATTGCTTCTTCGCTTTACGCCTTTTTGGCTTACGAAAGGTTTCATAGGAACGCTCTACCTTAGCGGGGGAAATACGGGACAAGGGCAGCCTCGTATGGGACAAACCAATTTAGCCCAATATATGGGATGTCCCGGTAAATACGGGACAGTTGGCAACCCTATGTTCAAGTTCAACAGTGCGTGACAGGGAATGAGGAAAGGTGCAGCTGACTCATATCATTTCATATCGCCAAATCATATTGTTTCCTCGTGGCCCGGTAGCACATGCTTTGCAGCCCAGTGGCTGGGGACCACTGTTCTAGAAAGTCTAGCTGCTCGCTGCTGGTATGCCTTCCTTGCAATTGTATTGGGCCTGGGGTAGATCCTCTGAGATGCTGACACCCAGGAACTTGAAGCTGCTCACCCTTCCCACTGCTGACCCCTTAATGAGGACTGCAGGGCACTCCATTATGGGTACTAGCCTCCCCAACTTCGACGATATCTTCAAAAGTGAATGCCTTGAAAGGGCAGCATCCATCAACCGGAGTGATAGGGTTGAGGAAACGGAAAACAGAAATAGTGTGCAACAGAGATTGTAGAAAGAATAGGCAGGAGATAAGACCATAAGACAAAGGAGCAGAAGTAGGCCATTCAGCCCATCGAGTCTGCTCTGCCATTTTATCATGAGCTGATCCATTTTCTCCTATTTAGTCCCACTCCCCCACCTTCTCACCATAACCTTTGATGCCCTGGCTACTCAGATACCTATCAATCTCTGCCTTAAATACACCCAATGACTTGGCCTCCACTACTGCCCGTGGCAACAAGTTCCATAGATTCACCACCCTCTGACTAAAAAAATTTCTTCGCATTTCTGTTCTGAAAGGGCGCCCTTCAATCCTGAAGTCATGCCCTCTCGTACTAGACTCCCCCATCATGGGAAACAACTTTGCCACATCCACTCTGTCCATGCCTTTTAACATTCGAAATGTTTCTATGAGGTCTCTCCCCATTCTTCTAAACTCCAAGGAATACAGTCCAAGAGCGGACAAACGTTCCTCATATGTTAACCCTCTCATTCCCGGAATCATTCTAGTGAATCTTCTCTGTACCCTCTCCAACGTCAGCACATCTTTTCTTAAATAAGGAGACCAAAACTGCCCACAGTACTTCAAGTGAGGTCTCACCAGCGCCTTATAGAGCCTCAACATCACATCCCTGCTCCTATACTCTATTCCTCTAGAAATGAATGCCAACATTGCATTCGCCTACTTCACTACTGACTCAACCTGGAGGTTAACTTTAAGGGTAACCTGTACAAGGACTCCCAAGTCCCGTTGCATCTCAGAACTTTGAATTCTTTCCCCATTTAAATAATAGTCTGCCCATTTATTTTTTCTGCCAAAGTGCATAACCATACATTTTCCAACATTGTACTTCATTTGCCACTTCTCTGCCCATTCTTCCAATCTATCCAAGTCTCTCTGCAGACTCTCCGTTTCCTCAGCACTACCGGCCCCTCCACCTATCTTCGTATCGTCAGCAAACTTAGCCACAAAGCCATCTATTCCATAATCTAAATCGTTGATGTACAATGTAAAAAGAAGCGGCCCCAACACTGATCCCTGCGAAACACCACTGGTAACCGGCAGCCAACCAGAATAGGATCCCTTTATTCCCACTCTCTGTTTCCTGCCAATCAGCCAACGCTCTATCCATGTATGTAACTTTCCCATAATTCCATGGGCTCTTATCTTGTTAAGTAGCCTCATGTGTGGCACCTTGTCAAAGGCCTTCTGAAAATCCAAATATACAACATCCACTGCATCTCCCTTGTCTAGCCTACTGGTAATTTCCTCAAAAATTTGTAATTTTCCTTTAAGGAATCCATGCTGCCTATCTTGTCATATGCCTCCAGGTACTCTGTAACCTCATCCTCGACAATCGACTCCAACAACTTCCCAACCACGGATGTCAAGCTAACAGGTCTATAATTTCCTTTTTGCTTCCTTGCCCCCTTCTTAAATAGCGGAGTGACATTTGCAATCTTCCAGTCCTCCGGAACCATGCCAGAATCTATCGACTTTTGAAAGATCATCGCTAATGCCTCCGCAATCTCCACAGCTACTTCCTTCAGAACAAGAGGGTGCATTCCATCTAGTCCAGGAGATTTATCTACTTTTATTCCTATTCAGCTTCCTGAGTACTTTCTCTGTCGTAATTGTGACTGCGCACACTTCTCTTCCCTGCCACCCCTGAGTGTCCGGTATCCTGCTGTCTTCCTCAGTGAAGACTGATGCAAAATACTTGTTCAGTTCCTCTGCCATCTCATCTCCCCATCTCCCATTACAATTTCTCCAGCATCATTTTCTATTGGTCCTATATCTACTCTCACCTGTCTTTTACTCTTTATATACTTGAAAAAGCTTTTAGTATCCTCTTCAATATTATTTGCTAGCTTCCTTTCATAGTTAATCTTTTCTCTCTTAATGACCTTCTTAGTTTCCTTTTGTAAGGTTTTAAAAACTTCCCAATCCTCTCCCTTCCCAGTAATTTTTGCTTCCTTGTATGCCCTCTCTTTTGCTTTAACTTTGGCTTTGACTTCTCTTGTCAACCACG
Organism: Mobula hypostoma; assembly: GCF_963921235.1. Lineage (NCBI taxonomy): Eukaryota > Metazoa > Chordata > Chondrichthyes > Myliobatiformes > Myliobatidae > Mobula > Mobula hypostoma. Next base: position 216,693,071 of record NC_086099.1, read on the forward strand.
GTTGCATCCTTTTTCCACTCGAAAATTTCTTCTTTTTTGGAATATACCTGTCTTGCACATTCCTCATTTCTCGCATAAACTCCAGCCACTGCTGCTCTGCTGTCTTTCCCGCCAGTGTCTCTTTCCAGTCAACTTTGGCCAGTTCCTCTCTCATGCCACTGTAATTTCCTTTACTCCACTGAAATACCGACACATCAGATTTCGGCTTCTCTTTTTCTAATTTCACAGTGAACTCAATCATGTTATGATCACTGCCTCCTAAGGGTTCCTTCACCTCAATCTCTCCAATCACCTCCGGTTCATTACAAAATACCCAATCCAGTACAGCCGATCCCCTAGTAGGCTCAACAACAAGCTGTTCTAAAAAGCCATCTCGCAGACATTCTACAAATTCTTTCTCGAGATCCAGTGCTGACCTGATTTTCCCAATCTACTCGCATGTTAAAATCCCCCACAATTATCATAACACTGCCCTTCTGACAAGCCTTTTCTATTTCCAGTTGTAATTTGTAGTCCACATCCCTGCAGCTGTTTAGAGGCCTATAAATAACTGCTATCAGGGTCCTTTTACCCCTGCTATTTCTTAGCTCAACCCATAAAGATTCTGCACCTTCTGATCCTATATCACCTCTTTCTAATGATTTAATATCATTTCTTACCAATAAAGCCACACCTCCCCCTCTGCCTACCTTCCTATCCTTCCGATACACCCTGTATCCTTGGACGTTCAGCTCCCAGAGACGTGCATTGTTTAGTCTCGTCTCAGTGATGGCCACAATGTCATACCTGCCAATCTGTAGCTGTACGACAAGATCATCCACCTTATTCCTTATGCTGCGTGCATTTAAGTACAACACCTTAAGACCAGTATTTGATACTTTTTGCTTTGATTTCACTGCAACTTTATTGCACTGCAACTCATCCCAATGGCTACAAATTTGCCCCATCAACTGCCTGTCTTTCCTGACATCTTTACTGCTCACTATCTTAGATTTATTTCTGTTTTCCCCTTCCTCCACTCTATCATTCCAGTTCCCATCCCCCTGCCAAATTAGTTTAAACCCTCCCTAACAGCTCTATTAAACTTTCCCGCCAGGATATTGGTCCCCTTCGGGTTCAGGTGTAACCTGTCCTTTTTGAACAGGTCATACTTCCCCCAGAAGAGATCCCAATTATCCAAGAATCTGAAGCCCTGCCCCCTACACCAGTTTCTCAGCCACACATTCATCTGCCTGATCCGACTACTCTTGCCCTCGCTAGCACGTGGCACAGGTAGCAATCCCGAGATTACTACCCTGGAGGTCCTGCTTCTCAGCTTCCTTCCTAACTCCTGGAAATCTCTCTTCAGGACCTCCTCTTTTGTCTTATCTATGTCATTGGTACCAACATGTTTCAAGACAACTGGCTGCTCACGCTCCCCCTTTAGAATACTCAGGACCCGATCCGAGACATCCCGTACCCTGGCACCTGGGAGGCAACACACCATGCGGGTATCTCTGCCAGGCTCACAGAATCTCCTGTCTGTTCCCCTGACTATGGAATCCCCCACGACTACCGCATTTCTCTTCTCCCTCCTTCTCTCCTGCACAACAGCGCCAGAGACCCGGTCACCGTGGGCATCCCCCATCAGGTCATCCCCCTCAACAGCATCCAGAACAAGATATTTGTTGCTGAGGGGGACAGCCACAGGGGTGCTCTCCACTATCCGGGCATTCCCCTTCCCTCTCTTGACAGTGACCCAGTTTTCTGACCCCTGTAGCCTAGGGATGACTACCTCCCTGTAGCTCCTGTCTATCACCTCTTCACTTTCCCTGATAAGCATTAGGTCATCAAGCTGCAGCTCCAGATCCCTAACATGGTCTCTGAGGAGCTGCATCCCGGTGTACCTGGCGCAGATGTGGCCATCAGGGAGGCTGGAAGTCTCCCAGGCTTCCCACATCTGACACCCTGAACAAAGCACTAACCCTGCAGGCATGCTATCTAATTCTACAGGAATGAAACAGGAAAAATAAGTGTACTCACCTACTTACCTCGTCAAACAGACGAACTTTTGAGGCTTAATCATAGCCAGTAGCATGAGTTACAGGGCAATACTGGACTGAAAGTGTTATATTTGAATACACGCAGCATAAGGAATAAAATGGACAATCTTGAAATTCAGCTACAGATTGGCAAATATGACATTGTGGCCACTTCTGAAACTTGGCTAAAGGAAGGCTGCCATTGGGAGCTGAACGTCCAAGGATATAGTATATCAGAAAGATAGGTTAGTTAGCAGAGGGGGTGGTGTGGTTCTCTGTATAAGAAATAATATTAAATCATTAGAAATAGATGACATAGGATTGGAAGGCGTAGAGTCTCTATGGGTTGAGTTAAGGAATGGCAAGGGTAAAAGGTCCTTAATGGCAATTGTATACAGGCCTCCAAACAGCAGCTGGGATGTGGATTACAAATTACAGCAGGAGATATAAAAGGCGTGTCAGAAGGGCAATGTCATGATAATCGTTGGGGATTTTAACATGAAAGTAGATTGGGAAAACCAGGTCAGTACTGGACCTCAAGAGAGAGAATTTGTAGAATGTGTAAAGGATGGCTTTTTAGAACAGCTTGTTGTTGAGCCCACTAGGGGATCGGCTGTGCTGGATTGGGTGTCGTACAATGATCCGGAGGTGATAAGAGAGGTTAAGGAACACTTAGGGAACAGCGATCACAATATGATCGCGTTCACATTGAAATTTGAGAGGGAAAAAATAAAATCCAATGTGCCAATGTGTCGGTATTTCAGTGGAATAAAGGAAATTACAATGGCATGAGAGGGGAACTGGCTGAAGTTGACGAGAAAGGGACATTTGCAGGGCAACAATGGCTGGAATTTCTGCGAAAAATGAGGGAAGTGCAAGACTTATATCTTCTTATATTCCAAATAAGAAGAAATTTTCAAAGGGAAGAAGGACACTACTGTGGCTGACAAGTGAAGTTAGAGTAAAAGCAAAAGCAAAGAGACGGCATACAAGGAAGCCAGAGCTAGTGGGAAGATAGAGGATTGGGAAGCTTTTAAAAACTTGCAGAAGGAAACTAAGGTGGTCATTAGGAAGGAAAGCAAGCTGGCGACTAATATCAAAGAAGATACTAAAAGCTTTACACGAGGAAATCTGCAGATGCTGGAAATTCAAGCAACACACGTAAAAGTTGTTGGTGAATGCAGCAGGCCAGGCAGCATCTCTAGGAAGAGGTACAGTCGACGTTTCGTGAAGGGTCTCGGCCCGAAACATCGACTGCACCTCTTCTTAGAGATGCTGCCTGGCCTGCTGCATTCACCAGCAATGTTTATGTGTGTTACTAAAAGCTTTTTTAAGTATATAAAGGGTAAAAGAGAGTTGAGGGTAGATATAGGACCAATACAAAATGACGCTGGAGATATTGTAATGAGAGATGCAGAAATGGCAGAGGAACTGAATGAGTATTTTGCATCTGTCTTCACAGTGGTAGATGCCTACAGTATACCGGCTATTTAAGAGTGTCAGGGAAGTGAAGTTTGTGCAGGGAAAATTACAACTGAGAAGGTGCTCAGGAAGCTTAATGGTCTGAGGGTGGATAAACCTCCTGGACCTGATGGCGTGCACCCTTGGGTTCTGAAGGAAGTACCTGGAGAGATTGCGGAGGCATTAACAATAATCTTTCAAGAACTGACAGACTCTGGCATTGCACTGAATGACTGGAAAATTGCAAATGTTACTCTGCTATTTAAGAAGGGTGGGAGGCAGCAGAAAGGAAACTATAGACCTGTTAGCCTGAGATCAGTGGTTGGGAAGTTGTTGGAATCGATTGTTAGGGATGAGATTACTGAGTACCTGGAGGCACATGACAAGATAAGCCAAAGCCAGCAGGGTTTCCTGAAAGGAAAATCCTGCCTTTCAAACCTACTGCAATTCTTTGATGAAATTACAAGCAGGGTAGACAAAGGAGATGCAGTAGACGTGGTGTACTTCGATTTTCAGAAGGCCTTTGACAAAGTGCTACACATGAGGCTGCTTAGCAAGATAAGAGTCCATGAAATTACAGGGGAGTTACTAGCATGGGTGGAGCATTGGCTGGTCGGCAGAAAACAGAGAGTGGGAATAAAGGGATCCTATTCCGGCTGGCTGCTGGTTACCAGTGGAGTTCCACAGGGGTGGGTGTTGGGACCGCTGCTTTTTACAATGTATGTCAATGATTTGGACTATGGAATTAATGGATTTGTGGCTAAATTTGCCAATGACACAAAGATAGGTGGAGGAGTGGGTATTATTGAGGAAACAGAGAGCCTGCAGAGAGACTTAGATAGTTTAGGGGAATGGGCAAAGGAGTGGCAAATAAAATACAATGTTGGAAAGTGTATGGTCATGCACTTTGATGGAGGAAATAAATAGGCAGACTATTATTTTGATGGGTAGAGAACCGAAAATGCAGAGATATAAAGGGACTTAGGAGTCCTTGTGCAAGATACCCTAAAGGTTAACCTCCAGGTTGAGTCAGTTGTGAAGAAGGCAAATGCAATGTTGGCATTCATTTCTAGAGATATAGAATATAAGAGCAGGGATGTGATATTGAGGCTCTATAAGGCACTGGTGAGACCACATGGAGTATTGTGTGCAGTTCTGGGCTCCTTATTTTAGAAAGGATATACGGACATTGGAGAGGGTTCAGAGAAGATTCACAAAAATGATTCCAGGAATGGAAGGGATACCATATGAGGAACGCCTGGTAGCTCTTGGGCTGTATTCCCTGGAGTTCAGAAGAATGAGGAGGGGATCTCATAGAAACATGTTAAAAGGCCTGAACAAATTAGATATGGCAAAGTTATTTCCCATGGTAGGGGATTCTAGGACAAGAGGACACGACTTCAGGATTGAAGGATGTCCATTTAGAACTGAGATGCGGAGAAATTACTTTAGTCAGAGGGTGGTAAATCTGTGGAATTTGTTGCCACGAGCGGCTGTGGAGGCCAAGTCATTGGGTGTATTTAAGGCAGAGATTGATAGGTTCTTGATTAGCTAGGGCATCTAAGGGTATGGGGTGAAAGCAGAGGAGTGGGGATGACTGGAAGAATTGGATCAGCCCATGATTGAATGGCAGAGCAGACTCAATGGGCTGAATGGCCTACTTCTGCTCCTATATCCTATGGTCTTAATCAATTTAAAAATATATATATTAATATTTCTTATTGTAATTTATAGATTTTTATGTATTGCACTGCAGCCGCAAAACAAATTTCATGACATACAGTAATGTGCATAAGTCTTATACACTTGTAAAATTAATCTGTAAAGTGAAGATGCTTCCAAAAGTAATGATAAGTTTCTAAATATCACAAAAGTGTATTATAAAGAGCAGTAAACGGTAAAAAACTAAATCAAATCAATAATTGGTGTGACCCCCCTTTTGCCTTTAAAACTGCATCAACTCTTTTAGATATACCCTCATGCAATTTTATAAGAAAATTGGCTGGTAGGTTGTCCCAAGCAACTTGGAGAACTTGCCACAGTTCTTCTGCAGACTTTGGCTGTCTCGCTTGCTTTTGTCTCTACAGATAACCCCAGACAGCTTTGAAGATGTTGGAGGCCGTACCACATGAAACCATTAAAAAAATCTAGGGCACCTATGTCAGTGATACTAAACCTGATTCTGATTCTAATTCTCTCCCGACTTCCCCTTTCTGAAGCCTGCAATCAATTGCTTTGCAACTGCCGTTAGTTTATATGCTCCTCTCTCTCCCTCTCTCATTTAGGTTTGCTTGCTGCCTTGGAGTTTGCTGGGATCCTGGGACCTATTGATTACACCATTAAGAGTAATAAGCCAGACACTGACTGCTACAGGAAGGCTCTGCAAGCATAGACTCTGTTCAGTTATCAACGGTGCTATGCGCAACCCTCCCTTCTCCCGGACTTCCACCAGTTTGTGTAAGTGTGTAATTAACCTCCTCCTGGTTATAATCACACCCTGTACAGTTAATAATTAAAATTATTAGAATCCAGCCCTCATAATTGCCTAAATTGGCTTCATGCCTTAATTCATCAGCACACAAACTGGAACAGGATTGCTGTAACTCAGGGCTAAGCAATGTCAGTCTTCATTCAGCAATTAAATCAAAACAAAAAGAAACCTCTTATCAACTACTTTACACCAATAGATTGGATCCTGGAAAATGCTATGGTTTCTGGGCAACATTACACTTGAGGAACAAAATATAATTTACTGCACTGAGAGCTTGAGTCTCGAAAACAGCAGTCTTTTTATGTGTTTTTATGGTTTAGGATTTTATTGAAGAGCATGACTGGGAAGCAATTTCTCACTGGAATTCTACCCACTGGGAAACAACAGGAATGGATTTCACATCGGAATTCCAAACACTGGGGAAGAACGGCAAGGGATTTTACATTGATATTTTACCTACTGGGTAAAAAAAGGATGGAATTACGCACTAGAATTTTACCCACTGGGAAACAACACGAAGGGATTTCACACTGGAGTTCCACATACTGGGAAAGAATGGGAATGGATTCACACTGGAATTCTAGAGTAGCTTTATCACATGTAAAATGTGTCGTTCTGCAACAAGGACCAACACAATTGTGCTGAAGGAAGCCCAAAAGTGTCACCACAGTTCCAGTACCAACATAGCACGTCTTTGATGTGTGGGAGGAAACTGAAGCGCCAGCGGTGACGGGGAGAACATACAACCGCCTTACAGTAGCAGGAATTGATGCACAATTGGTGACAGTTGACGCTGTAAAGAGATTACGCTAACTGCTACACAATGCCGCCCTTATGCACAGCGAATGGATAAGAGTGAATTGCACACGGGAGAGTTCCTTAAGGTTGTTATGGCCGGGGGTGGGGGGGTAATGGGGACAAGCTCCCGCTACTTATTAATGCTCCCAATGGCACTTCAAATAGCCTCATACAACCAAGTCCAGCTCCTGGCCTTTACGTGTGGCTTAGCTACTAAGCCAGGTGGAACTATTTCTACTGTCAAGAGAAGGGGCAAAGGCGGGTTACTAGCACCTTACAACCAGTCATTTCGTGCAGATGGGGCTTGTTAGTCATGGTTGACAGCTCATCTTGTAGAAGGAAAACTCTGATCTTAAATCTCTGCTGCCTTGCAGCTAAACCCACTCATGAGGAAGTCTTTGGAACTACACTCCAAGGGAAAACTCTGGAGCTGGAGTCCCTAAGGCTGTCTTATGTTCAATTCACCCCTGACTGGCAACTCCTGCAATGCTGCTGGTGCCAAACTGTATTGGTCTCTTCCGTTCCTCTGGGACCATCCGATGCATGGAGAGGGGGAGCTTGCTACATAGGCAACAGCTTACTCTCCATATCATACTGCCCAGACTTGCATATCTAGACAGCTGGGACACAACGTCCACGGTCAATGCCGACTGACAGCAGCCTCAATCATCACTCACACAGGAATTCGTCTTGTACAGCAACTTTGAGGGCTCTGTGGACTTGGACCACAAGATCCCACACTGCTAAGAATTCTGCCAATAACCCCACACTCTGCCTTCAGTTTGATCTTCCAAAGTGAATCACTTCACACTTTTCTGGATTGAACTCCATCTGCCACTTCTCAGCGTAGGCGAACTACAAACAGCATTAGAGGAAAATCCACATAAAGTGCTTCTCAGGAATTTATGAAACCAAATTTGACACTGAGCAATGCAAGAAGATGCTGAAGCAGAGGATCAAAAGTGTGGTCCTCAGAGGCAGGTTTATAGGTGCACTGTGGGGAGGAGAAGACAGAGAGGTTGAGGCAGTTCTAGATTTAGGGCACAGAGGGCGCTCTTGGCCTGCAATGGTACAGACAGCAGCACAAACTCCCTCTCTCTTACTATTCAAAGTAGGAAGAGGGCAAGGACGGATGTGGGGGGGGGTGACAAAGTAGAAAGTGGATGATAGTTATATGCGCATGACGTTTACTTGGTCATATCCATCCATGTGCTCAACAAGCTAGATTGATCAGTTCTATCATAGGCACCAGCCTCCATAGTATTGAGGACATCTTCAAAGAGCGATGCCTTAAACAAGGCAGCATCCATCATTAAGATTTTCCATCACCCAGGTCATGCCTTGTTTTCATTGCTACCATCAGGACGAAAATATAGAAGTGTGAAAGCACATACTCAACGAGTCAGGAACAGCTCTCCTCTGCCATACAATTTCTGAATGGACAGTGAACCCATTAACACTACCTCACTTCTTTTTTATTTCTATTTTTGCTCATTTAACTATTTAAAAAAATATATATACATATATACACACACACCTAATATAATTCAGTTTTTTTCTATTATTATATATTGCATTGTACTGCTGCCATAAAGACAACAAATTTCACAACATATGCCAAAGATACTAAACCTGATTCTGATACCAAGTTATATAATCACTCACCTTCCGACCGGCTATAGAGGCAAATGGGATGATGTAGATGGTGTTAGATGCTGATGGTTTTGTGATTCAAAGTTTCTTCGGAAGTCAAGAATGAGGCAAAAAACTTGCTGCTTACAGCTGATTTATTCAGTGTTACAAAACAAAGAACAATGAACAAAGAAAGAGCTGACAGAATAAAGAAAAGACAAAGGAAAAAGCTGTTGAGGTCATCTCAAACTCAGACGAGATTTAACAAAAATTCCTGTGATAACACTTAACCTATAACATAGTCAGTATGACACCTGCTACAGAAATCAAAGCAACTCCTGGAAAAATACAGAAGCAACTATACTGTAATAGTTGGAAAATACACTGAACATTTACACGTATGTATATACATAAAAATAGAAACAAGCATAGGAAAGTTAAACTAGAAGGGAATTGCCAGAAAAATAACAATTCTACACCCTAATCCAACAATGGGCAGAACGGTTGGCATGGGCAGATGGGCTGAACGGCCTGTTTCTGTGCTGTAAAACTCTATGACTCTTTGGTGCTATCACCATATGCAGCTAATTCATACTTTCTTCTTTCCTTCCCCAGACACAGAGTCATGGAATCCAATTCTTCACCCCTACTCACTCTGCTGATTAAGATGACCATTCTCCATATTGTCTGTGAGGCTCTTTGTAAGGAGATATGGTTGAGAAGTTGGTCAGGGTTGGCAAGAGGTGTCAGTGAGGTAGGGAAGGTTGTGATGTGTAGTTTTAACAATCAGTGGCGCATGGGCAAGAATGGCAATCAATTTGGTATGTTCTTGTTAACCCGCACTGATTTTTATCCCTCAGCTTAGAAACCATCCTATCTGGATGCTTCACAGCTTGGTACAACAATTGCTCTGCCGTGACGCAAGAAACTGCAGAATGTTGTGGATATATCTCAGCAAATCAGCCTTCCCTCTATAGACAGTGATCAGTCTGCACACAGACGGGTGGTGGAACAGCTGGCCCTCTGGTGTGGTCAGAACAATCTGGAGCTAAATACGCTCAAGACTGTGGAGATGACAGTGGACTTCAGGAGGAGCCCCCCAATACTCCCCCCACTCACTATACTCACTGTAACAGTATTGTGTCTGCTGTGGAGACCTTCACGTTTCTGGGTGTCACAATCCCCCAGGACCTGAAGTGGACACCCAACACGGACACTCTTATCAAAAAGGCTCACCAGAGGTTGTATTTCCTACGTCAACTCAGGAAGTACAACCTGCCTCAGGAGCTGCTGATTTAATTCTATTCAGGAATAATCCAGTCTGTTCTCTGTTCATCCATCACTGTCTGGTTTGGATCAGCTACCAAACAAGACAAGAATAGACTCCAAAGAACCGTCAGGGCTGCGGAAAGGATTATTGGTGTGAAGCTGCCCTCGATCTAGGACTTGTATGCATCTAGAGTCAGGAAGCGAGCAAGCAGCATCATTGTAGACCCATCACATCCTGGACATCACCTGTTCCAACTCCTTCCTTCTGGTAGGCACTTTAGATCACTGTATGCCAGGACAAATAGGTACAAGAATAGTTTCTTTCCATATGCCATCAGTCTTGTGAACACTTGAATTTTAGTCAATTATAAACCAAGTCCACCTGTACATACACAGGTATACCTCATTGTATATAGTTCACGATTATTTGCACTATTGTTTTGTTTACTTTTTGATTCTGCACGGGAGAGCTCAGGGAAACTGGCACCAAATTCCCTGTATGTGTCCACATACTTGGCGATAATAAAGGATTCTGATTCTGACTGTCTCTACTTCTCACAGCATTAGTGAAGCAGCCATCATAATCAAATACCCCACCCACCCCTCCCTCTCCCATTGTGCAGAAGATACAAAAACCTGAAAGCACATACCACCGGGCTCAAGACAGCTTTTATCCCACTGTTATAAGAGCATTGAATGGCTCCTTAGTACAATACGTTAGACTCTTGACTGTACAATCTACCTCATTATCATTTACCTGCATTGCACTTACTCTACAGCTGTTACACTTTATTCTGCAATCTGTTATTGAACATGTTCGACCGCGGTGCACTGTGTAATATTTGAACTGTATGAACAGTATGCAAGACAAGTTTTCACTGATCTTGGTACACATGACAAGGATAAACCAAGACCAAAGTGACAACAATGCAGTAAATAACAGAGTCTAAGAACATGGCAGCACCACCAGAAAGGGGATATGAGAGAGGTAACCGGTTCAGAAGTTACAATGTACAAATGGATGGCTGGGCCACAGTTGGAGTATTGTGTGCCATTCTGGTCGCTCAGCTATGAGAAGGATGTGACGAAGCTGAAGAGGGTGCAGAGAAGTTTTACAGGAATGTTGCCTGACTGGAGTTAAAAGGAGAAAGTGGATAGGCTGGGAATATTTTCTAAAAAGATTAAAATTTAAAACACACTGTACAAAATGCTGGAGGAATTCAGCATCTATCTGAACAGTTGACATTTGGTCCAAGACCTTTCGTCAAGACTAAACTAAAGATTAGTTTTATTTGTCCCATCGAAACATCAAAACATACAGAAAAATGTGTTGCTGCATCAAATCAAACCAGCCAGGATTGTGCAGGGCAGCCCGCAAGTGTCACCACACTTCCAGCCACAAAATTAGAGTGAAGGAGGCGGATAGGTGTCATTACAGAGAACATAAAATCCCGAGAGACATGAGGAGATAGTCATAGTCTTTTTCTCCAAGCCAAACTAGAGAGCATAGATTTAAGGTAAAACATCATTTTGCGCCATGTTGTATAACATTGATGGTCGTGGTCTTCCATCTGTCTATGACCATGATGGTTCCTGGCAAAATTTTCTAGTTTACCATTGCCTTCTCCTGGGCAGTTTCCTTACAATATGGGTGACCCCAGCCATTATCAATACACTTTTGAGATTTTGCTTGGCATCAGTGGTTGCAAAACCAAGATTTGTGATATACACCACCTGCTCCCATGGCTTCATGTGACCCTAAGCAGGTCCTACACCTTGCCCAAGGGTGACCTGCAGGCTAGTGGAGGGAAGGAGCACCTTGCACCTCCTTTGGTAGAGATGTATCTCCACCCCGCCACTCATTAAGGTGAAAGGGGAAAGTTTAAAATGAGACCTGGGGAGCAAGCTTTTCTCTCAGGAGGTGGGGGCTATATGGAGCGAGCTGCCAAAAGAGGTAGCAGAGGCGACTACGGAAGGGGGAGAAGATGGCGGCGCGACGACAGCACATGCGGCCTCTTCGGTGATGAATATCTGTTATTTGTCAAGTAGGGGACCGTACATAATCCTGATTTGATGGAGACAGCTCGGAGTTTTCAGACTGATGCTTCCAAGTTGACGGTGCCTGGAGGATTATGGCAGGGAGTTTCTCCCTTTTGCCGCCTGCTATCAGGGACTCGGGAGTTGATCGACTCGGGACTTTGAGAACTTTTTTCTACTGTGCCTATGGTCTGTTATTTATCAAATTATGGTATTGTTTTGCACTGCTGTAACTATATGTTATAATTATGTGGTTCTGTCAGTGTTAGTCTTGGTCTGTTATCACTCCAGAGAAACATTGTATCATTTCTTAATGCATGTATGCATTTCTAAATGACAATAAAAGAGGACTGAGTGTTCTCATAATCTAATCTAACTATGTTTAAAAGATATTTGGACAAAGTACAAAGTAAATTTATTATCAAAGTACATATATGTTACCATATACTTGCCTTAAGATAGTTTTTTGCAAATAGTCACAGGAAAAAAATACAGCAAAATATAATAAAAAACTATACATAAACAGACAAGGACTGAAAAATCAACCGATGTGCAAAAGATAAATTATGCATATAAAAGTAATACCAAGAACTTGAGTTGTGTAGAGTCCTTGAAAGTGAGTCTATAGGTGTAGAATCAGCTCAGAGTAGAGGTGAATTAATTGATCCACGCCAGTTCAGAGGCCTAATAGTTGAAGGTTAATAACTGTTCCTGAACCTGGTGCTGTGAACCCAAGGCTCCTGTACCTCCTTCCCAACGGTAATAGCAAGAAGAGAGCAAGGTCTGGATGATGCATTCTGCTTTCTTGTGGCAGCTCTCCGTCTAACGCATGTACATGGATATGGGCCCAAATACAGGCATATGTGATCAACGAAGGTGGGCATTTTGGTCAGCTTGAACAATTTGGGCTAAAGGACCCGTTTCCATGCTGTATCTCTCTGGATCTATCACTTTATCAATATGGGCTGGGCAGGGCATGCAATTGAAGTTTAGGGTGTGGGTCAGGATAATTTCCCCCAAATTACATCCTTCTCAGAGGCGTCAACGTATCAAATTCTTTGTTAGGTTAGCATGTGTATTGTTCATACAGACTGTGAGCATTCATCTCTGGGAACAACATAGCTCCTGTCAAAGCTGGTAAACACTGAGTGCAGATTTTATAAGCTTGGCCTTGCTCTAAGTGCCGTGGCATTAAATATTGTGAATATTTTAATTCAAACCACTCACGGCAGAGCAATATAATAAATCAGTCAGGGACAGAGTTGGCTGCTGTTGATTAAGGGCAGCTGTTAACTCTGTCAACTACCGGTAACCTCAGCCAGGCTACGAAGGGCTCAGAATATTAGCCGGCATAAAGAAATGAGGCTTCACAGTAGGTCCATAATTTTTTTTTAATATATGCTATCTGCAAAGACAACACTACAGATTATGATCTGTAGCAGAGCAGACTTGATGGGCCGAAGGGCCTAATTCTGCTCCTATGTCTTATGGCCTTAAGATTATATGACGCATGTACATCAAAACATTGAAACATACAGTAAAATGTGTCAACCACCAACACAATCCAAATACGTGCTGGGGGCAGCTCGCAAGTGTTGCCACGCTTCTGGCGCCAGCCGACTCTGCCCACAATTTAGTCACCCATATCCGTATGCCTTTGGAATGTAGGAGGAAACCAGAGCTCCAGGAGGAAACCCATGTGGTCATGGAAAGAACGTACAAACTCCTTCCAGGCAGCAGCAGGGATTGAAGAGTGGTCACTGGCACCCTAAAGCATTAGGCTAACCGCCACATCACTGTGCCACCATGTCATGAGCTGCCTGAATGGGGTTTGTGTTGAACTTCTGTGTTGCAGGGTGTTAGATGAACTCGCCAGCAGATAGGTTAGATTTAGTTTCTTTCTACTTTGGTTTCTTCAGTCTTATCTGCTGTTAACTCCTAACAAACTGTGGCTGCAATTGATCCAATCGCTGATCACTGGTGCAGTAAAGTGTTACACTACTGCAATGCTACCATCCCATTGGAATGGCTCAATAATTCCCTCTCAATCACACTTGTGAGGATATCATTTTAAGCACAGAATTTGGGTGAATCTGTCCTCCAGGCGATGAACTTATCAGTGAAGTAGTAGCAAGAAGAGAACATGGTCTGGATTTTGGGATTTTTGATGATGGATCAAAGTTCAGAGTAAATTTATTATCAAAGTGCATATATGTCACCATACGAAACCCTGACATTTGTTTTCTTGTGGGTATACTCAATAAATCCAAAAGCTATAAAATAATCAATGAAAGACCGCACCCAACAGGATGGGTACCCAGTGTGCGTAAGGCACAAACTGTGCAAATACAAAAATAGTAATAATAGTAAATAAATAAGCAGTAAATATCAAGAGCATAATATAAAAAGTTCTTGAAAGAGAATCCGTAAGCTGTGGGAACATTTCAGTGATGGGGCAAGAGAAGTTATCCCCACTGGCTCAAGTGCCTGCTGAGTGAGGGGTAATACCTGTTTCTGAACCTGGTGGTGCAGGTCCTGAAGCTCCTGTAGCACCTTCCTGACGGCAGCAGCGAGAAGAGAGCATGGCCTGGATGGTGAGGGTCCCTGATAATGCATGCTGCTTTCCTGAAACAACATTTCACATAGATGAGCTCAATGGTGGGGAGGGATTTACCTCTTAGCTCCTGAGACCGCGTTAGGGAACTGGAGCTGCAGCTCGATGACCTTCGCCTGGTCAGGGAGAGCGAGGAGGTGATAGCAAGGAGTTATAGGCAGGTGGGCACACCGGGGCCACGGGAGACAAACAAGTGGGTCACAGTCAGGAGAGGGAATGGGAAGAGTCAGGTACTAGACAGTACCCCTGTGGCTGTACCCCTTGACAATAGGTACTCCTGTTTGAGTACTGTTGGGTGAGGAGACAGCCTACTCGGGGAAAGCAACAGTGGCCATGCCTCTGGCACAGAGTCTGGCCCTGTGGCTCAGAAGGGTAGGGAAAGGAAGAGGGAGGCAGTAGTGATAGAGGACTCTATAGTTAGGGGGTCAGACAGGCGATTCTCTGGACGCAGGAAAGAAACTCGGATGGTAGTTTGCCTCCCAGGTGCCAGGGTCCGAGATGTTTCAGATCGCGTCCACGATATCCTACAGTGGGAGGGAGAACTGCCAGAGGTCGTGGTACATATTGGTACCAATGACATAGGTAGGAAAAGGGAAGAGGTCCTGAAAAAAGACTACAGGGAGTTAGGAAGGAAGTTGAGAAGCAGGACCGCAAAGGTAATAATCTCGGGATTACTGCCTGTGCCTCGTGACAGTGAGTATAGGAATAGAATGAGGTGGAGGATAAACGCGTGGCTGGGGGATTGGAGCAGGGGCAGGGATTCAGATTTCTGGATCATTGGGACCTCTTTTGGGGCAGGTGTGACCTGTATAAAAAGGACTGGTTGCACTTGAGTCCCAGGGGGACCAATATCTTGGCGGGGAGGCTGTTGGGGGGGGGGGTGGGAACCGAACTGAAGAGACTGGGGAAGAGAAGGTTGACTCACACATAGAGAAAGCTTGTAGACAGTGCAAGAGGGAGGATGGGCAGGTGATAGAGAAGGGACTCACTCAGACTGAAGGTTTGAGATGTGTCTATTTTAACGCTACTGTGGAAGGCAAGGGAGGAGATTGCTAAGCATCTGGTGATGATCTTTGAAACAATGTGGACAAGAGAGGTTCTGGAGTATTGGAAGGTTGCAGATGTTGTTCCTTTATTCAAGAAAGAGAGTAGAGATAGCCCAGGAAATTACAGACCAGTGAGTCTTACCTGAGTGGTTGGTAAGTTGATAGAGAAGATCCTGAGAGGCAGGATTTATGAACATTTGGAGAGGTATAATATGATTAGCAGTAGTCAGCATGGCTTTGTCAAGGGCAGGTCATGCCTTATGAGTCTGATTGAAGTTTTTGAGGATGTGACTAAACACATTGATGAAGGAAGAGCAGTAGATGTAGTGTATATGGATTTCAGCAAGGCATTTGATAAGGTACCCCATGCCAGGCTTATTGAGAAAGTCAGGAGGCATGGGATCCAAAGGGACACTGCTTTACAGATCCAGAACTGGCTTGCCCACAGAAGGCAAAGAACGGTTGTTGACGGGTCATATTCTGCATGGATGCTGGTGACCAGTAGAGTGCCTCAGGGATCTGTTCTGGGACCTTTACTCTTTGGGATTTTTATAAATGACCTGGATGAGGAAGTGGAGGGATGGGTTAGTAAGTTTGCTGATGACACAAAGGTTGGAGGTGTTGTGGATAGTATGGAGGGCTGTCAGAGGTTACAGCGGGACATTGATAGGATACAAAGTGGGCTGAGAAGTGGCAGATGGAGCTCAACCCAGATAAGTGTGAAGTGGTTCATTTTGGTAGGTCAAATATGATAGTAGAATATAGTATTTAAGGTAAGACTCTTGGCAGTGTGGAGGATCAGAGGGATCTTAGGGTCCGAGTCCATAGGACACTCAAAGAAGCAGCGCAGGTTGGCTCTGTGGTTAAGGAGGCGTACAGTGTATTGGCCTTCATCAATCGTGCAATTGAATTTAGGACCCTGGTCAGACCACACTTGTGGAAGCCATGGAAAGGGTGCAGATGAGATTTACAAGGATGTTGCCTGGATTGGGGAGCATGCCTTATAAGAATAGAACATAGAATAGTACAGCACAGTACAGGTCCTTCAGCCCACAATGTTGTGCTGACCCTTAAACCCTGCCTCCCATATAACCCCTCCAGCTTAAATTCCTCCATATACCTGTCTAGTAGTCTCTTAAGTTTCACTAGTGTATCTGCCTCCACCACTGCCTCAGGCAGTGCATTCCACACACCAAACACTCTGAGTAAAAAAACCTTCCTCTAATATCCCCCTTGAACTTCCCACCCCTTACCTTAAAGCCATGTCCTCTTGTATTGAACAGTGGTGCCCTGGGGAAGAGGCGCTGTCCACTCTATCTATTCCTCTTATTATCTTGTACACCTCTATCATGTCTCCTCTCATCCTCCTTCTCTCTAGAGAGTAAAGCCCTAGCTCCCTTAATTTCTGATCATAATGCATACTCTCTAAACAAGGCAGCTTCCTGGTAAATCTCTGTACCCTTTCCAATGCTTCCACATCCTTCCTACAGTGAGGCGACCAGAAATGGACACAGTACTCCAAGTGTGGCCTCACCGGAGTTTTATAGAGCTGCATCATTACCCTGCAACTCTTAAACTCTATCCCTCGACTTATGGAAGCTAGCACTCCCTAAGCTTTCTTAACTACCCTATCTGACTGTGAAGCAACTCTTAGGGATCTGTGGACATGTACCCCAGATCCCTCTGCTCCTCCACACTACCAAGTATCCTGCCATTTACTTTGTACTCTGCCTTGGAGTTTGTCCTTCCAAACTGTACCACCTCACACTTCTCCGGGTTGAACTCCATCTGCCACTTCTCAGCCCACTTCAGCATCTTATCAATGTCTCTCTGCAATCTTTGACAATCCTCTACACTATCCACACCACCACCAACCTTTGTGTCATCTGCAAACTTGCCAACCCACCCTTCCACCTCCACATCCAGGTCGTTAACAAAAATCACAAAAAGTCGAGGTCCCAGAACCGATCCTTGTGAGACACCACTAGTCACAACCCTCCAATCCGAATATACTCCCTCCACCACGACCCTCTGCTTTCTGCAGGCAAGCCAATTCTGAATCCACCTGGCCAAACTTCCCTGGATCCAATGCCTTCTGACTACCTTTTTTGAACAAGGGGACAACATTCACCTCCCTCCAATCCTCCGGTACCATTCCCGTGGACAACGAGGACATAAAGATCCTAGCCAGAGGCTCAGCAATCTCTTCCCTCGCCTTGTGGAGCAGCCTGGGGAATATTCCGTCAGGCCCCGGGGACTTATCAGTCCTAATGTATTTTAACAACTCCAACACCTCCTCTCCCTTAATATCAACATGCTCCAGAACATCAACCTCACTCATATTATCTTCACCGTCATCAAGTTCCCTCTCATTGGTGAATACCGAAGTGAAGTATTCATTGAGGACCTCGCTCACTTCCACAGCCTCCAGGCACATCTTCCCACCTTTATCTCTGATCGGTCCTACCTCCTGTCATCCTTTTGTTCTTCACATAATTGAAGAATGCCTTGGGGTTTTCCTTTACCCTACTCGCCAAGGCCTTCTCATGTCCCTTTCTTGCTCTCCTCTGCCCCTTCTTAAGCTCCTTTCTTGCTACCCTATATTCTTCAATAGACCTATCTGATCCTTCCTTCCTAAACGTCATGTATGCTGCCTTCTTCCACCTGACGAGATTCTCCACCTCAATTGTCACCCATGATTCCTTCACCCTACCATTCTTTATCTTCCTCACCGGGATAAATTTATCCCTAACATCCTGCAAGAGATCCCTAAACATCGACCACATGTCCATAGTACATTTCCCTGCAAAAACATCATCCCAATTCACACCCGCAAGTTCAAGCCTTATAGCCTCATAATTTGCCCTTCCCCAATTAAAAATTCTCCTGTCCTCTCTGATTCTGACCTTTTCTATGATAATGTTAAAGGCCAGGAATAGGTTGGGTGAACTCGGCCTTTCCTCCTTGGAGCGATGGAGGATGACAGTTGACCTGATAGAGGTGTATAAGATGATGAGAGGCATTGATCGTGTGGATAGTCAGAGGCTTTTTCCCAGGGCTGAAACGGTTTCAACAAGAGGACACAGGTTTAAGATGCTGCGGAGTAGGTACAGAGATGTCAGGGGTAGGTTTTTCTCTCAGAGAATGGTGAGTGCGTGGAATGGGCTGCTGGCAAAGGTGGTGGAGGCGGATACGATAGGGTCTTTTAAGAGACTTTTAGATAGGGACATAGAGCTTAGTAAAATAGAGGGCTATATATAAGCCTAGAAATTTCTAAGGTAGGGGCATGTTTGGCACAACTCTGTAGGGCATGTATTGTGCTGTAGGTTTTCTATGTTTCTATGTTTTTAAAATGGACTAGGCTGTATCCACTACTTTTAGTAGGATTTTCCACTCAAGCGCATTGGTGTTTGCATACCAGGCTGTAATGCAGCCAATGTATTCTCCACCACACATCTAAAGAAGTTTATCAAAGTTTTAGATGTCATGCTGAAACTTCACAAACTTCTAAAGAAGTTGAGGCGCTACTGCGCATTCTTCCTAATTGAACTTGCGTGCTGGGCCCGGGACAAATCCTCTGCAATAACACTGAGGAATTTAAAGTTGCTGACCCTCGCCAACTCCGATCCTCCAGTGAGGACTGGCTCACGGACCTCCAGTTTCGTCCTCCAGAAGTCAAAAATCAACTCCTTAGTCTTGCTGACATTGAGTAAGATGTTGTTGCTATGGCACCACTCTGCCAGATTTTCAATCTCCCTCCTATATGCTGATTTGTCACTACCTTTGGTCTGGCCAACCAGGGTGGTGTCATCAGCAAACTTAAATACAGCACTGGAGCTGTGCTTAACCTCACAGACATAAGTATAAAGCGAGTAGAGCAGGAGTCTAAGCACACAGCCTTGTCATGCACCTGTGCTGATAGAGATTCTGCTTTTGTGTGGCAGCACTCCCATGAAAATGTACTCAATTGTAAGGAGGGCTTTATCTGTGATTGACAGAGCTGTGTCTACTTTCTGTAGACTTTTCTATACCAGGCTGTGATACAACCAGTCCGTTTACTCTCCACTGTGTATCTGTAGAAGTTTGTCAAGTTTTAGATGACATAGTAAATCTACACAAACTTCTAAGAAAATAGAGGTGCTGCATTGCCTTGTGACGGCACTTATATGTTGGTCCCAGGACAGATCCACTGATATGGCAATGCCAAGCAGTTTGAAGTTACAGACCCTCTCCACCTCCGATGCCCCAATCAGGACTGGTTCGGTTTCCTCCTCCTGTAGTCAATAATCAGCTATTTGGTTTTGCTGATGTTAAGTGAAAGGCTGTTATTGTGACACCATTCAACCAGATTTCCAATCTCCCTCCTACATGCTGATTTGTTACCACCCTTGAGTTGGCCAATAGCCACAATGAGGTAGCCTGGGAAATTAAAAGTGGATCTTTCATCAAGTGGAAGATCCATTCAAAAGTCCATTAATCTTGAGATGCAGTGTGACTGAGAAGCTAGTGTTGTGTGCTTTCAAGCTCTGACCAGGATCGGTGGTGAATCTGATCATGCTGGCAGGTTCCCCAAGGTAGTGGGCAATGTACACAGTCAATGGCTGTGTGACGGATTGGGCTGAGTCCACTAGTCTCTGCAGTTTCTTCTGGACACGAATCCACCTGAAACAGCTTGATATGGCATCTGTGATACCATGATGCATCTGGATAGGATGTTTTCCTTGGTGTTTCATGGGCACGAGCCTCCCCACCATCAAGGTCATGTTCAAAAGGCGGTGCCTCAAGAAGGTGACATCCATCATTAAGGATCCTCACCATCCAGGAGCTCGTGAGGGAGGAGATATAGCAGCCTGAAGTCTCACATTCAACATTTCAGGAACACCCCCCCACCCCCCACAATCAGAACTCATGAACATTACCTCACTATTTTGTCCTATCTATCCATACACCTAGCCACCTATCTATTTATTTCTTATTGTAACCTATAGTAATATTTTATGTATTGCAGTGTACTGCTGAAACAACACATTTCACAAGTCAGTGATAATCGATCCAATTCTGACCCTGCATCTTTGCATGTAGTTTTTGGTTGATTCTATTATATATAGGGGTGGCACAGTAGCATAGATTAGATGAGGACAATCAGTCCTTGTTTATTGTCATTTAGAAATGCATGCATTAAGAAATGATACAACGTTCCTCCAGAATGATATCACAGAAACAGGACAGATCAAGACTAAAACTGACAAAAACCACATAATTATATCACATAGTTACAACAGTGCAAAGCAATACCATAATTTGATAAAGAGCAGACCATGGGCACGGTAAAAGCCCCAACATCTCACGCAGACGGTAGAAGGGAGAAACTCTCCCTGCCATGAGCTTCCAGCGCCACAAACTTGCCGATGCAGCATCCTGGAAGCACCCGACCGCAGCCGATTCTGAGTCCGTCTGAAAACTTCGAGCCTCCGACCAGCCCTCCGACACCAAGCACCATCTCTGCCGAGCGCTTTAACCCCACCCTGGCCGCCAAGCAACAAGCAAAGCCGAGGACTCAGGGCCTTCCCCTCCAGAGATTTTGGATCACACAGTAGCAGCGGCAGCGAAACAGGCATTTCAGAAGTTTCACCAGATGTTCCTCCGTGATTTCACGTCTACCTCCATCAAATCAGAAATGTGCACAGCCCCCTACTTGACAGATAACAGATATTCATCACCTGAGTGGCCGCTGCGCGCTGCGTCACGCCGCCATCTTCTCCTCTCCTTATAGCGGTCATCACAACACTCTACAGCACCAGCAGTAAGATCGGGATATGATTCCCACTGCTGTCTGTAAGGAGTTTTCTACGTTCTCCCTGTGACCATGTGGATTTCCTCCGTCTGCTCCGATTTCCTCCTACATTCCAAAGATGTATGGTTAGGGTTAGTGATTTGTGGGCAAACCATGCTGGTACTGAAAGTGCGGTGATACTTGCAGCTGCCCAGCACAATCCTAGCTGATTTGATCTGACACAAAATGATGCATTTCACTGTATGTTTTGGAGGTACACATGGCAAATAAAGCCTTTTTTAATTTTTTTTTATAGAAGTGACAACAGTGGCTATATATCACAGTGGCAACAGGTATGTCTATATCTATCTGGCAGTAGGTAATGGAAGTGTTTGGTGAAGGGTGTGTGCTGCTCGTGATGCAGGGATGGCAACAACAGAGGGAGCCCTTGCCACGGAGCTGGTGTTTACTTGGGAAACTCTTGGCAGGAGTTCAAAATCTCAGCGAGAGATAAGGAAAACACCTGTTGAAAAATTCATCAGCCTTCTTCAATTTTATTCAAATTGCTTTGTTCAGAAGGGCAAGCAGTTTGGTACAATGCTGGTGAAGGACTTGCAACCAAAGGGCTGAGCCATCGCTGTTAACGCACTTCAAATCACACCCATGGAAACCAACATGGTGCCTGCAAGTGGATCAGAATATGGTTTAATATCACTGGCATACATCATGATATGTGTTGTTTTGCAGGAGCAGTACAGTGCAATACATTACAAGAAATACAGTGGATTCAAGTTAATTGAGCCATCAGTTATTTGGGACAATTCTTACAGAACAAAAACTAAATCAGGAACATAGCCACGATTCCCAGTGTTTATTTGGGACACTGTGCCACTTCATTGGGGCAGAAGGCTGTTGCCGAACAGTTTCTAAGTAGTGTCAGTCACGTGCAATTGCATGGCTGTTAGACACTACACTGTACTTAGAGCAATCAGTTTTTAAAAATAGCATCAGTTGTGCCTGTTTGTGTTGAAAAAGCAGTGATTTTAGTCACTGATAGTTGGCAAGAAATAAGCAGCAAGACAATTCGGAACTGTTTTGCTTATCGCGATTTCAGGCATTCAGGCTTGGAGATGCCAGGAATGGCCGGGAGTGAAAATGAAACGATTTCACTACTTCAACAGTTAGGGATTACGAAGGTTTCAACAATCAACTTGAATGTTACAATTAAATTGAAGATTTGAGAATACAATCGTCTAAAGCATTGCATGAAGGCAGACTTTTATCTTCACTGGGTGTCTGCTCTGATTTTGTTCATTTACTGTCAATCAAAAGAACATGACAAATGAATTCCTCTGTCAATAACTATTAACAGCTAAGACACAGCTTTATAGTACTGTAGAGGTACTGGTAGTGTTCTAATTTGTTCTGTATTTTATTTATTACAGAAATAGTTATTCAGTTAAATGGTAGTTTGTCTTTTTTTAAAATACATTTTTAAACTATTTCCATGAAACTTTGGGTAATTGGGGCAGCGGCTTAATTGGGCCAAACATGCTGGTCCCAATTAAAAGGAAGCCACTGTATATATACACTAAATTAAATATATAGCGCAAAAAGAGAAAAAATTTTGAAAAGTGAGGTAGTGCACATGGGTTCATTTTCAATTCAGAAATTTGATGGTGGGGTGGGGAGAAAGAAACTGTTCCTAAAACGTGTGTATGTGTCTTCAGGCTCCTGTACGTCCTTCCTTAAGATAGCATTGAGAGGAGGGCATGTCCTGGGTGATGGAGGTCTTTAATGATAGATGCTGGTCTTTTGAGGCATTGCCTTTTGAGATGTCCTCGATGCTGGGGAAGTTAGTCCCCATATGGAGCTGGCTGAGCTTACAACTTTCTGCAGCTTTTTCCAATCCTGTGCAGTGGCCACTCCATTCCAGGTGGTGAAGCAACCAGTTAGAATGCTCTTCACGAGACATCTGCCAGTTTTTGGTGACATACAAAATCTCCTCAAACTCCTGATGAAATATACAGTAGCTGTTGCCATGCCTTCTTTATAATTGCATCAATAATTTCAGAGATGACCTTCAGAGTGCAAGTGGTAAGGGTAGTAAAAGGAACTTGATGTTGAGACTGCACTGGGGAGTGTGGTGCTGGAGAAGGCAAAGATGAAGACATTTCTCTGAATTAGGCATTGACACGAGATGCTGCAGACACTAAAAATCTTACGTGATGCTAGAAGATCTCAGCAGGTCTGGCAGCATCTATGGAGAGGAATACTCAGGCTACAATTTGGGTTGAAATGTTGACTGTTTATTCCCCTCCATAGATGCTGTCCAACTGATTTATGCAGTAATTTAAACTAAAATCTGAAAATTCTGACAGGATGCATCATTGCCTGGTATGGAGGCTCTAATGCTCAGGAATGAAAGAGGCTGCAGAGAGTTGTAGAGTCAGCCAGCTCCATCATGGACACGAGCCTCCTTATCATCGAGGACATCTTCAAAAGGTGGTGCCTTAAGAAAGTGGCATCCATCATTAAGAATCCTCACCATCCAGGACATACCTCTTCTCATTACTACCATCAGGAGCCTGAAGACACTCTGTCTTGGGAACAGCTTCCTTTCCCGAGTGTCCAGTATGGATCAAAGATGAGTGAGTGTTTGCATGCGACAACAGCCATACTGCTTCAACAGGAGGGCTAAACCAGGTGAGGGTGGCCTGCAAATCTCATACCTGGAGAGATAGAGACATGCCTGTCCTAGCATGTCAAGACAGCTCCGGCAGACAAGATCTAGTTAGATCTAACGGCCAGGAAAGCAGTTCTGTAACACTCTGTGTAGAGCGAAGGGCATGATGAGATACAGAAGTTGTCTTGGTCATCCACTGCAAACAAGGAAGAACCCAGTTGTGATGACCACTTGTACCACTGGACCCAAGCTTCCGAGGTCGAGAATGGAACTGCCTCAATGCAACAGCTTTTCCACCTGAGAAATATCCCTCCCCTGCAGATTCCCTGTCATCATTGGACACAACGGACAACCACCACCAAGCATGTACATTTCTTCCTGCGACCTAAAGTAATTTTTATGTATCCCACTGTACTGCTGCCACAAAACAACAAACTACACGATGTACAGCATGTCAGTGATAATAAACCTGATACTGATTATGGACTGTTGGATCTTTTTCCATACTCCAACATGCTTTTAATTCACTTTTTTAAAAAGATGTTTCACAGTACTATAACTAATTTTCTGTCAAATCTAGTAAGTTTCAAGGGAGTACAGGAAATAGAATCGACTGAGTTTCAAGGTAGTGTGGGAATTGATGAGTTTAAAGGATCAGGAAAACAGAAACCCAGAGCCACACACACAAAATGGCGGAGGAACTCTGCAGGTCAGCCAACATCTAGGAAGGGAATAAGCAGTTGACGTTTCAGCCAAGACCCTTCATCAGGACTGGAAGGGAAGGGGAAAGAAACCAGAATAAGGAGGTGGGGAGAGGGAAAGGATTACAAGCTGGCAGGTGGTAGGTGAAACCAGATGAGGGAGAAGCTGGGTGGGTGGGTGGGGAACTGCCTTCCTTTCTTCCAAGTTCTTGCCAGCAATATGCAATGTTTCTTAACATTCAGCCATGGGTAAGAGTAGGCCTGGGGGATGCAATGCTTGGGGTGAGTTACTATAGAACATTACAGCGCAGTACAGGCCCTTCGGCCCATAATGTTGTGCCCACCTTTTAACCTACTCCAAGATCAATCCACCCATTGAATCCCAGCTGAGATAGATTTGTATCTTCTGTACAGACTACAGATTGGGATTTCACCCAGAAATATGGCTGATACCTCGACCATCCTCCAACTTCATGTCTGAGTTTTGGCTGAACATGGTATATTACAGACCCTTCAGTCCACAATGTTATACTGATCTTGTAACCTCAAGGTCAATCTAACACAGGGGTTCCCAAACTGGGTTGCATAGACCCCTCAATTAATGGTGTGCTCCATGGCATAACAAAGTTTGGGAGCCCCTAAGCACTTCCCTCCCATGTACCATATTTCTGGGTGAAATCCCGATCTGTACAGAAGACACAAATCTATCTCAGCTGGGATTCAATGGGTGGATTGATCTTGGAGTAGGTTAAAAGGTCGGCACAACATTGTGGGCCGAAGGGCCTGTACTGGGCTGTCATGTTCTATAGTATTCTATTCTGTAGTACCCTCCATTTTTCTTTCATCCATGTGCCTGTCCTAGAGTTTCTTCCTAATTTCCCTAATGTATCTGCCTCCATCCCCAGCCCTGGTAACACATTCCAGATACCCACCACTCTGACATCCCTCTTGTACTTGCCTCCAACCCTCTTAAAATTTGACCCCTCGTATTAGCCATTTCCACCCTGGAAAATAGTCTCTGGCTGCCCATTCAATCGTCTTAAACACCTCTATCAATTTACCTCTCATCCCCGTTCGCTCCAAAGAGAAAAGCCTCCTCGTATGGTGATGAACTGTTTGCAAATGGATTGCCAAGATCGGGGAATTCAACAACCCAAGCTACACCAGAGTTATTTCCCCGAGTTGCTTCCAACAACTTTGAGTGTCAGTCACTCAGATGTGTTCGCTGTTGGGAGAACTTCACCTACTGACAAGCTTCTACATGGAAGCAACTTTTCAAAAATTATGGTATCTCTTCATATGGTGACATTTGCAAATGGATTGCCAAGATCAGAGAACAACTCAACCCAACCAGAAAAGCCCTAGCTTGCTCAACCTACCCTCATATGTTTCCCAATCCAGGGCAGCATCCTGGTAAATCTCCTCTGACTAAAGCTTCCCCATCTTTCATATCATGAGATGACTGAACACAATATTCCAAGTGTGGTCTAACTAGTGCTTTATAGAGCTACAACATTACCTTGTGGCTTTGGACTCTGCTCCCAAACTAATGTATGCCTCTTGCCCGCTCTGCATGTAGTTTGCACGTTCTTGTTGTGATTATGAGAATCCAGCAGAATGCAACAACATATGATATAGCAGAATAAGGCCACTTGCCTATTACATCTGCTCTGCCATTTCATCATGATTGATGGATTTCCCTCTCAGCTCCAATCTCCTGCCTTCTCGCTGTATCCCTTCATACCCTGACTAATCAAGAATATATCATTCTCTGCCATAAACATACCTAATGACATGGCCTCCGTAGAGTCAGAGACATTCAGCACAGAAACAGGCCTTTGGACCATCTAGTTCATGCCAAAACCATTTAAACTGCCTACTCCCATCAATGTGCACCGGGACCATAGCTCTCCATATCCCTACCATGGACGTACCTACCCAAACTTCTCTTAAACATTAAAATCAAGCTCGCATGGACCACTTGTGCTTGCAGCTCATGCCACACTCTAACGACCCTCTGAGTGAAGTTTCCCTTTTTGCTCCCCTTAAACTTCTCAGCTTTCACCTTTAACCCATGACCTCTAGTTGTAGTTCCACCCAACTTCAGTGGAAAAAGCCTGCTTGCATTTACCCTATCTCTACTCCTCATAATTTGGTACACTTCTATCAAATCTCCTCTCAATCCTCTACATTCTAAAGAATACAGCTGGCTCAGGCCCTCCAGACCTGGCAACATCCTTGTAAATTTTCTCTGCACTCTTTCAACCTTGTTTACATCTTTCCTGTAGGTAGGTAATCAAAACTGCACACAATACTCCAAATTTGGCCTCACCAATGTCTCATAAAACTTCAATATAACATCCCATCTTCTGTACTTAATACATTGATATATGATGGTAAATGTGCCAAAAGCTTTATGTCCTTTCTACCTGTGATGCCACTTTCAATGAATAAAGGACCTACCACACTCTTCAGCGCTCTACCCTTCAGTGTGCAAGATCTACCCTGGTTAGTCCTACCGAAGTATAAAACCTTGCAGTTGTCTCCACAACCACCTGTGGTAATGAATTGCACAGATTCATCCAGGGCCGGATTTAGTGGGGTCAGGGCCCCTGCCGACACCGTAAAATGCTGCTGTACCAAGCAAAAAAAAGGCAAGAACAAGAGCAAAAGTCGAACTGGTCTAAATATCAAAGCTGTGGACCAAGACATTGGTTTAGTACAATACGTAGGCTATAAGCTTACAGGCCTTAAGAGGGGGGACAGAAAGTAATGCAGATTCTTAGTTTGAAGGACAGCATCTAAAGCACTCAAAAATTGACCTAGGCTTAGTAAAGTTATGAGGGAGACGAAGTACGATGTACCCAATCTTAAATCTTTATTTAGTATTGCTGCACATACCATAGGCCTTATTTCTGAAACAATGCCAAAGCATTTTTATCCAGGTATTTTTCTCAACCATGTGTTCTGAGAAAGTAAAATGGAAATGAGAGACAAAAAGGCCAAGAGAGATGGCACTATGGCAAACTAGGAAACTTGACAATACTCCAACAATCTTTTTGAAAATTGAGATCTAGCACATTGCT
Source organism: Mobula hypostoma (assembly GCF_963921235.1). NCBI lineage: Eukaryota > Metazoa > Chordata > Chondrichthyes > Myliobatiformes > Myliobatidae > Mobula > Mobula hypostoma. Next base: position 216,720,686 of record NC_086099.1, read on the forward strand.
GTACTGTGTGGCTTGCAGAGTAAAGACCACTTATTACTTACTAAGTTTGTAAACAGTCAACTATTAGTCTATTGCCACAAAAACAGGAACAGCACTGACACACACGCCTAGATAATTACAAAGTCAGGTGCTTGTTTTTCCAAATTAAAGCCTAGTTCTTCTGGATTTCTTCGCAGCAAAGTCCTTGATCAGATCACTGAAATCCAGTTTCCAAACAAGATCACTTTCAAGTGTCATCAGAGTAAGATGACTCAGCCTGTCCTGTCCCAGTGTGGATCTGAGCCTATGTAGTTGCCATTATCAGGCCTGCCAAATATGTCTCTGGAGCCTCGGTTAGCCAGTCCCCTCTTGACCAAAAACTTCACAACCACCAACACTCTTCTCAATACGTCGGTCCAGTAGACACACTCTGACTCGAACTGTTTTTGCAGTTCTGTATCTATTCTTCTGCTGTCAGACGCTAGTGTAACGTAGGTCAGTATCGTTTTCCTGCGGTGTTTGCTATTTTCATGCTCTCCTATGCGTTCAGTGGCATGTTTCCAGTCGCTAAAGCCAGTTTCGAAGATGGACTGACAGTTAGCATCACTGAAGATGCGGCACGCAAAACAAAATACACAGCTGGTGGAAGGGGAATATAAGAGCCATTGCCTTGATACGTACTCACCATTTACGAGCTTGCGTTTGAAGTGAAATTTGGAGGAAAAAAGTCTCTGCTGTTTGTATACTCGTTCCAAAGCTTTGATATCCACATCCTTACTCTGGCAGGACTCCGGCCCTTTCTTAGCCCAGTACGCTTGGACTGAATCATCTTACATTTCTTTCCCCAGCGAGCAGGATCAGTGCTGTAAGGATCCTCAGTAGCGGTAACGTTAACATTAATGGCGCCCGACTTGGTTATTCGGATGCCTCTGTGGTTGGCAATCCCAAAGTCATGCTCCCTGCCTCTTCAACATTAGCTGCTGACTGTGGCAAGGACGGTGGTCCTGTGCTAATGCTGGTGCTAGCGCTAGCTGTTGAACAAGTCTCTGTTTGTCCACCAGTCTCAGACTGTGACAAGAGCAATGGTACTGCTGTATCATCGAGAACAGGTTTAAAAAATTCTGTCATTTTCAATGTCTTTTTAAAAGTTTTTCTCATGGTCCTCTTTTTCTTGTTTCTTTTTTCTTTTCTGTGCTCCACTCTCGTTTTTTTTTGTCCACTATGATGATAGCGACCTATTTTGGGCCCCTCTTGCAGTTCAGGCCCCTGGGTTGCAGTCCGGCCCTGGATTCACCACTTTATGGCTAAAGAAATTCATAGAAACATAGAAAACATACAGCACAATACAGGACCTTCGGCCCACGAAGTTGTGCCAAACATGCCCCTACCTTAGAAATTACTAGACTTCCCCATAGCCCTCTATTTTTCTAAGCTCCATGTACCTATCCAAAAGTCTCTTAAAAGACCCTATCGTATCCGCCTCCACCACCATTGCCGGCAGCCCATTCCACGCACTCACTACTTTCTGAGTAAAAAAAAAATTACCCCTGACATCACCTCTGTACCTACTCCCCAGCACCTTAAACCTGTGCCTCTTGTGCCAACCATTTCAGCCCTGGGAAAAAGCCTCTGACTATTCACACGATCAATGCCTCTCATCATCTTATACACCTCTATCAGGTCACCTCTCATCCTCCGTCGCACCAAGGAGAAAAGGCCAAGTTCGCTCAACCTGTTTTCATAAGGCATGCTCTCCAATCCAGGCAACATTCTGGTAAATCTCCTCTACACCATTTCTATGGCTTCCACAACCTTCTCGTAGTGAGGCGACCAAAACTGAGCACAGTACTCCAAGTGGGGTTTGACCAGGGTCCTATATAGCTGCAACATCACCTTTCGGCTCTTAAACTCAATCCCACGATTAATGAAGGCCAATACACCGTACGCCTTCTTAACCACAGAGTCAACCCGCGCAGCTGCTTTGAGTGTCCTATAGACTCGGACCCCAAGATCCCTCTGACCCTCCATACTGCTAAGAGTCTTACCATTAATACTATTCTGCCATCATATTTGACCTACCAAAATAAACCACTTCACACTTATCTGTGTTGAACTCCATCTGCCAATTCTCAGCCCAGTTTTGCATCCTATCAATGTCCGACTGTAACTTCTGACAGCCCTTCACACTATCCACTACACCTCCAACCTTTGTGTCATCAGCAAACTTACAAACCCATCCCTCCACTTTCTCATCCAGGTCATTTATAAAAATCACGAAGAGTAAAGGTCCCAGAACAGATCCCTGAGGCACATCGCTGGTCACCGACCTCCATGCAGAATATGACCCGTCTACAACCACTCTTTGCCTTCTGTGAGCAAGCCATTTCTGGATCCACAAAGCAATGTCCCCTTGGATCCCATGCCTCCTTAATTTCTCAATAAGCCTTGCATGGGGTACTTTATCAAATGCCTTGCTGAAATCAATATACACTACACCTACTGCTCTTCCTTCATCAATGTATTTAGTCACATCCTCAAAAAATTCAATCAGGCCCGTAAGGCACCATCTGCCCTTGACAAAGCCATGCTGACTATTCCGAATCATACCCAAATGTTCATAAATCCTGCCTCTCAGGAACTTCTCCATCAACTTACCAACCACAGAAGTAAGACTCACTGGTCTAGAATTTCCTGGGCTATCTCTACTCCCTTTCTTGAATAAAGGAACAACATCTGCAACCTTGCAATCCTCCGGAACCTCTCCCGTCCCCATTGATGATTCAAAGATCATCACCAGAGGCTCAGCAATCTCCTTCCTTGCCTCCCACAGTAGCCTGGGGTACATCTCATCCAGTCACGGCAACCTATCCAATTTGATGTTTTCCAAAAGCTCCAGCACATCCTCTTTCTTAATATCTACATGCTCAAGCTTTTCAGTCTGCTGCAAGTCAGCACTACAATCACCAAGATCCTTTTCCATAGTGAATACTGAAGTATTCATTAAGTACTTCTGCTATTTCCTCCAGTTCCATACACACTTTCCCACTGTCACCCTTGATAGGTCCTATTCTTCCACATCTTATCCTCTTGCTCTTCACATACTTGTAGAATGCCTTGGGGTTTTCCTTAATCCTGCCCACCAAGGCCTTCTCATGGACCCTTCTGGCTCTCCTAATTTCCTTTTTAAGCTCCTTCCTGTTAGCCTTATAATCTTCTAGATCCCTAATATAACCTAACTCTCTGAACCTTTTGTAAGCTTTTCTTTTCTTCTTGACTAGATTTATTACAGCATTTGTACACCACGGTTCCTATATCCTACCATAACTTCCGTATCTCACTGGAACGTACCTATGCAGAACTCCACACAGATATCCCCTGAACACTTGCCACCTTCCTTCCGTACTTTTCCCTAAGAACATCTGTTCTCAATTTAAGCTTCCATTTTCCTGCCTGATAGCCTCATAATTCCCCTTACTCCAATTAAACATTTTTCTAACTTATCTGTTCCTATCTCTCTCCAATGCTATTGTAAAGGAGATAGAATTATGATCACTATCTCCAAAATGCTCTCCCACTGTGAGATCTGACACCTGACCAGATTCATTTTCCAATACGAAATCAAGTACAATCTCTTGCAGGCTTATCTACATATTGAGTCAAGAAACCTTCCTGAACACACCTCACAAACTCCACCCCATCTAAACCCCTTGCTGTAGGGAGATGCCAATCGATATTTGGGAAATTAAAATCTCCCATCACGACAACTCTGTTATTAGATTAGATTATGAGAACACACAGTCCTCGTTTATTGTCATTTAGAAATACAAACGTACATGCATGCATTAAGAAATGATACTATGTTCCTCCAGAGTGATATCACAGAAAAACAGGACAAACCAAAGACTAACACTGACAGAACCACATAATTATAACATATAGTTACAGCAGTGCAAAGCAATACCATAATTTGATAAAGAGCAGACCATGGGCATGGTAAATAGAAGTCTCAAAGTCCCAATCGACTCCCGAGTCCCCGATAGCAGGCGGCAAAAGGGAGAAACTCCCTGCCATAAACCTCCAGGCACCGACAACTGCCAATGCATTGGAAGCACCCGACCACAGCCAACACTGAGTCCATCCGTCCGAAAACTTTGAGCCTCCAACCAGCCCCTCTGATACAGCCTCCCAAGTGCCATCCTCTGCCCAGCACCTTCGACCTTGCCCCAGCCGCCGAAGCAAGCAAAGCCGAGGCGAGGTCGAAGGCGCTCGGATTATTACACCTTTCCAGGATTTGTTTCCTTATCTGCTCCTCGATATCCCTGTTACTATTGGGCAGCCTATAAAAAACACCCAGTAAAGTTATTGCCATCTTCCTGTTCCTAATCTCCACCCACAGAGACTCCATAGACAATCCCTCCATGACATCCACCTTTTCTGCAGCCATGACACTATCTCTGATCAACAGTGCCACGCCCCCACCTCTTTTGCCTCCCTCCTTGTCCTTTCTAAAACATCTAAAACCCGGCACTTGAAGTAACCATTCCTGTCCCTGAGCCATCCAAGTCTCTGTAATGGCCACCATCTCAGAATTCCTCCTCAGTTCCGTTCTAAAAGGATGCCCCTCTATTCTGAGGCGGTGTCTTCTGGCCCTAACCTTTCCCACCATAGGAAACATCCTCACCACATCTAATCTACTCTATTGAGGCCTTTCACCATTTGATTGGTTTCAATGAGATCGCCCCCACCATTCTTCTAAATTTCAGTGAGTACAGACCCAGAGCCATCAAATACTCCTATCAATCTTAGAATCATTTAATGAGGCCCAAAACTGTTCACAGTACAGTACTCTAAGTGAGATCTCACCAGTGCCATTGAAAGCCTCAATATTACTTCCTTACTTTTATATTCTAGTCCTCTTAAAATGAATATTAACTTTGCATTTGGCTTCCTCACTACAGACCCAATCTGCAAATTAACCTTCAGAGAATCCTGAATGAGGACTTCCAAGTCCCTTTCCACCTCAGATTTTTGAATTTTCTCTAGCTTTAGAAAGTACTTTACGCTTTTATGTCTTCTACCAAAGTGCGTGACCATACCACTTCCCGGCACTGTATTCCACCTGCCACTTCTTTACCCATTCTCCAAATCTAAGTCCTTCTGTAGCCCCTCTACTTCCTTAAAACTACCTGCCCCTCCACCCATCTTCATATCATCTCCAAATACCGTATGGCCGCAAAGCCAACAATTATGCCATCCAATATGAAGTTGATTTTGATGTCTTTGTAAGGTCAGATAGGTTCAGCTGAGATTCCACCACACTGAGGACAGAAAGAAAAGCCCCCCTTGTAGACAGGGTAGAATAAACCATCTGGGGAGCAGCCTGATAGTGAAATAACCCATGGCATTTCGTAGAAGTGATCTCACCCTGAACTTTGGGCTGGTGACCAAGAACTTGAGCAGAGACAACAGGCATGAAGTGGTACGCAGGCACGGAGCAAGAACAATGGAGTAGTATCATAAGCACAAGAAGGTCTGCAGGCTGCTGGAAATCCAAAACAACACACACAACACGCTGGAGGAACTCAGCAGGTCAGGCAGTATCTATGGAAATGAATAAACAGTCAACATTTCAGGCTTGGAAAGGAAGGGTGGGGGGGGGGGGAACTACGCCAGAATAAAAAGCGGGGAGAGGGAAAGGAGGACAGCTAGAAGGTGATAGGTGAAGTCAGGTGCGTGGGGAAGGTGAAAGGCTGGAGTAGAGGGAATCTGATAGGGGAGGAGAGAAAGGGGATGAGGAGGGGACCTGGGGGAGGCGACAGGCAATGACAAGAGGGTAGAGGCCAGAGTGGGAAATAGAAGAGGGGAGGGGGATGGAACTTTTTCCCGGGAGGGGAAATCGATATTCATGCCACGGAGTAGTATGGATTAAACGTTCTTACTGAGTCATGTTGTGCCGGCCGGGGGTGTAATGGCATCCAGACCGAACTTCCACGGTCCTTGCAAGCTCCGTGCTGGGTTGAGCGTCGAGGCAGCGATTCAGCCTCGTGAAAAACAGACCAATGTCAAAGAAACGACAAAGTTACCGGACTGGGGGGGGGGGTGGGGGCTCAAGGCGCGGAGAGGGACAACAACAGAGCGGTATGTATTAGCACACGCCAAACAACTCACAGCGTGAGCAGGCCGGGTCGGACCGGACCCGCCCAAACCGCGCGCATGCGCACTCGAAAGCCCGCGCCGAAAGGGCGAGTCCTCCACACGCTGGAGGCCGATCGATCGGCCGGCTGTCTGGCTGCGCCTTTGCCACGTTCTCACAATCGATCTGGTATGGTTTATAAAGAACTTATTATTTAAGATAACCCTTGGTGGCAGAACTGCCAAGGCTCGGATTAACAATCCAGGGCGTTGAGTTCAAATTTTATGGAATGTCAATTGTTTCATTCAGCTGGTCTCAGTAAAGGTGGTCACGGAGACATGGGAGCAGAATTAGCCATTAGACTCATGAACTGTGCTCCGCCGTACCACCTTGGCTGACTGATCTCATCTTCTTGATATTTATTGCTTATTTATTATTAGTCTTGTTTTTTTTCTCAGCTCAAGCTGGCAAAACCTGAGGGATGGGTATAATTAAGCACACTCTTTTCTCAATTGCTAGAAACTTTCGGACTATGCTGCTGGTGTTTAGTATTCTGGCATTCTGAAGATTTACATAAATATTGTTGTTTAGTGCTATTGTGTAATGACTTTGGGGTGATTTATTATTATCATTCTTTTTCTCTTTGTATTTACTGTGAGCACCTGCAAGGAAATGAATCTCAGGGATGTATATGGTGATATGTATGTACGTAGATCATTTACTTTGAACTTCTGAACTTTGATTTATTATCCCCGGCTCAATCCCATTGGCCTGCCTTCTCCCTGTAACTTTTGACACCCTTACTGATCAGCAACAGTATTGTCACAGAGCCAGGGAGCAATACAGCATGCGTATAGGCCCTTTGGCCCAACTAGTCCATGCCAACCACACGCCCTACCCAACTTGTCCCAATGTCCTGTGTTCTGCTCCTTTCCTTTGAAGCCCCACCCCTCCTTGTACCTATCCAAGAGCTTCTTAAGTGATAATATTGTACCTGCTTCAATCACTTCCTCTGGAGGCTTATTCCCTATACTCAACAGCGTCTGTGTGAAATAATTGCCCCTCAGGTCCCTTTTAAATCTTTCCTCTCTCACCCTACATCCATGGCCCCACCCCTAGTTCTGGACTAGGGACTTTTAAAGCAGGGGAGATAGATATCTGATAAACAAGGAGGAGAAAGGTCACTGTGTGTAATAAGCAATACATACCAGATTCTGAAAGGCCTGGATAGCGGGGATGTGGAGAGGATGTTTCCAATAGATCTGAGGGCACAACCGCAGAATAAAGGGATGCTTCTTTAAAACTGAGATGAGGAATTTCTTCAGCCAGAGGGTGGTGAATTGATGGAATTTGTTGCCAGAGAGGGCTGTGGGGGCCAGGTCAATGGGTATATTTAAAGCAGAGGTTGTGGGTCCGTGATTAGTGAGGGGTTAAGAACAGTGAAGTGCAGCAGTGAAAATAGGGGTTGAAAATATTTATTTATTTATTAAGTGATACAGTGTGGAGTAGGCCCTGCTGGCTCTTTGAGCCACACCGCCCAGCAACCCCGACAAACCCGATTAACCCTAACCTAATCACGGGACAATTTATAATGACCAATGAACTAATCTGGTATGTCTTTTTGACTGTGGGAGGAGACTTGAGTACCTGGAGAAAAATCCATGCACTCCACCGGGAGACATACAGAGACTCCTCATAGACAGCACTGGAATTGAACTCTGAACTCTGGGACGCCCTGAGCTGTAATAGGATCACGTTAACTGCTATGCTGCGTCGTCCAATTAACCATTCAATCATTAACCATGATTGGATGATGAACCAGCTTTGATGGGCTAATTCTGCTCCAATATCTTATGGTCTACAGTGAGGCAATTATAATGAGATCAGCCATTGCCATATTAAATAGCAGAACAGCCTAAACCTGACAGCATGAGCATTGATTCCTCTAACTGCTAGTAATTTCTCTCCTCTCCCCTTTCTCTCTATTTCCATTCCCCATTCGGGCTCCCTTCTCACCTCTTCTCTCCATCTGCCTATTACCTCCTTCTGGTGGCCCATTGCCTTCCCTTTTTGCCATGGTCTACTATCCTCTTTATCAGGTTCCTTCATCTTCATCCCTTCACCTCCTCCACCTATCCGCTCTCAGCTTCTCACTTCATCACCCACCTTCCCCAACACCGGGCTTCTCTTATGTACACCTCCCTGCTTCTTATCCTGCCTTCTTCTCCCTTCCTTTCCAGTCCCGATGAAGAATCTCAGTCCAAAATTAGACTGTTTATTCCTCTTCATAAATACTGTCTGACCTGCTGAGTTCCTCCGTAATTTTGTGTGTATTCTGCATTTCGTTACTGACTTTTCCCTTGTTCTACCTCCATGTATCGACGTAATGAAGTGATCTCTATGGATGGCATGAAAAGAACCAAGTTTTTTGCTGTAGCCGTTGACAATAATAAACCAATTTACTAAGGCTGTAAGTCGATAAGGAAGAGCTACCTTGTACTGTAATTCTCCGTGACTCTTATCTGTTTGGTGGAAGTGACTACACCACAGAATGCTAGGGCCACAGCTGCTCCTTGCACCCCAGAGAGAGACGGCTTGGAGTCAGGGGACCCAGTGAACGTGATTTAACCCTGGTCCACACCGCGTTGCCTTGGCAACTTTGCACAGTTGGCCATGGTACACCTGAGCCTCAGTGTTGCTGACAGTGGGTGTAATATCCTATATCAAATAGGCATTAGAAGGCAATGATACTTTATTCTCCCCGAGTCCCTGGTAAACTACCAGGCCAAGTCCTCTTTTTGCTATTGCCTTCGGAAAGGAGGTACAGGAGCCTTAGATCCCACACACCAGTTTCAGAAACAGCTATTACTCTATAACCATCAGGCTCCTGAACCGGTGTAATTGGTAGTTGTGAGTTATTCCCAGTGTGTGGCTGGGTGGAAGTGTCTGGGGAGTTAGGGGAGTTGGGGAGAGAAGGTTAGGGCAGGAGTGGGATTGAGTCAAAGAGTAATAGTGTGGTACAGTGTAGGAACAGGCCATCCAGCCATCATTCCTAATCTCACTTGCCTGCATGGAATTCCCTATCCCTCTGCACCCTCCTCAATCATCTACCTGCCAGATGCCTCTTGTATGTTGTTATTGTTCCTGCCTCCACCATCTCCTCTGGCTGCTCATTGCGGTCCCCAATTATGCTTCGTGAGCCATATTGGATCAACTGCGAGAATGTGGCGAGTATGCATGCGGCTGATTGAACGTGCAGTGAATCAATTGGACCTCTTACACGAGGAAGACTCTCTCTCTTTTGGCGTGGGCTTTCGAGTGTGCACACTTTCATATTGGTGGGCCTAGTTCATTGCTCGCACACTGTAAGTTGTCCACCGTTACTAACATGACCCATTAAAATCATTTAATTATACTACTCTATTGTTGCTCTTTCTCTGCGCAGGCATAATACATGTGAAAACTTTACCCCTCAGATGCCCTTTAAACTTCTTCCCTCTCATCTTAAAACTATACCCTCTAATTCTTGATTCCCATACCCTGGGAAAAAGACTCTATGCTTTCACCTTCATGATTTTATACTCCTGTAATGTCCTCCCTATGTCTCCTACTTATGCCGCTGGCATTTAGGACAGTAATGAAGGTCCTCCATCTCTGGTGGTGTACATAGCTTCCTTCATCATGTCGGTAGCTTCCTCTCAGTTTTCACTACTGTCAGTCTTGCAAGTCCTGGCTGGAGACTCAGGAATACCGTCACACTCAGATGTAGAAGGATTCTTCATTGCTGTTTCCACAACAATTTTGTTTTACCTGAGCTGAACCTCTGAAGCTGGAGGACTGGTTGGCCAGTCTTAGTTTGGCCTCTACCCTTTGACTTGTTTGGCATGGGTGAGTGAGTATAGAACAGAGGGGCTGAACGGCATCATCCAGCCTGAGCGATCTTAGTAACACTGAAGCATTTTGACCTGCACCCACTACGTATTCTTTCCATCCTGAATAAACAGGATTGTGCATGTCGTTATTTTTAAAGGAAACATCCCCAAGAGAGGCTAACGCAGCAACACCTCCGGAGATTAAATCTGGAATAACAATTCTGCTTGCACTCAGTTTAGCAATAGTAAAAGCGAGTGGGAGATCAAAGGCCGGGGGGGCCTCAATGTATACAATGTGGCTCTTAAAATAACGAGACAAATTCACTCTCTGGTTTGTCACATCTATCATGCTCATCTCAATGTTCATCTCACATCTCATGCAATCTATCTCAAAGTTCAAAATAATTTTATTATTAAAGTACAGATTCATTTCCTAGTAGGCATTTGCAGGAAAAAAATGCAATAGAATTTTATGAAATACAGTACATAAATAGGCAAAGACTGAAAAAAAACTAATGTGCAAAAGAAGACAGACTTGGCAAATAAAAAACAACACTAAAACCATCAATTGTAAAGAGTCCTTGAAAGTGAGTCTGTAGGTTGTGGAATCGGTTCAGAGCTGTGGTGAATGAAGTTATCCATGCTGGTTCAGGGCCCTAAACTGTCCCCAAACTTAATGGTGTGGGACCTAAGTGTCTGATGGTATTAGTGAGGAGAGAGTGTTGCCTGGATGGTGTGGGTCTTTGGTGACGGATGTTGCTTTCGTGTCTCTGAGCTGTGGGAGGAAACCAGAGATCAGCAGAATCAGCAACAAGTAGAAATCAGATTTGGATCATCGGTGCAACAGAAAAACCCAGCCAGGTTCTGTGAGGGATCAGACATTGTCTGAGTGCTTCCTCGGGAAGCCAACACCTCCAGCAATGCTGAACTCCCTCAGCAAAGTGCCACAGAGTCTGATTTATTTTTGTGAGCAGGTTCGAGATGGATTTGCAGTCAGCATCTTCTGACTCAGCTGGATTCCACTCCACCCATGAATCCCAGCTGAGATATATTTGTGTCTGCTATAGATTAGCATTTCACCCAGAAATATGACTGATACCATGATCATTCTCCAACGTGTGTGGAAGTCTTGGCTGAACATGGAACAGTACAGGCCCTTCAGCCCACAATGTTATGCTGACCTTGTAACCTACTTCAATATCAATCTAGCACTTCCCTTCAGAGCCCCCATTTTCCTTTCATCCATTTGTCTATCTAATTCTCTTAAATGTCCCTATATATCTGCCTCCACCACCACCCCCCATAGAAATTAGAAATTTTGCAGATAGGTGCTTGAAAAATTCTGCAGATTTCTGGCAAATTTCCACAGATCAGAATCAGGTTTATTATCACTGGCATGTGATGTGAAATTTGTTAACTTAGCAGCAGCAGTTCAATGCAATACATAATCTTGCAGAGAGAGAGAAAAATAAAACAATAATAAATAAACAAGTAAATCAATTACGTATATTGAATAGATCTTTTTAAATGTGCAAAAACAGAAATACTGTATATTTAAAAAAAGTGAGGTAGTGTCCAAAGCTTCAATGTCCATTTAGGAATCGGATGGCAGAGGGGAAGAAGCTGTTCCTGAATCGCTCAGTGTGTGCCTTCAGGCTTCTGTACCTCTTACCTGATGGTAACAGTGAGAAAAAGGCATGTCCTGGGTGCTGGAGGTCCTTAATAATGGACACTGCCTTTCTGAGACACCAATCACTAAAGATGCCCTGGGTACTTTGTAGGCTAGTGCCCAAGACGGAGCTGACTAGATTTACAACCTTCTCCAGCTTTTTTCGGTCCTGTGCAGTAGCCCTTTCATACCAGACAGTGATGCAGCCTGTCAGAATGCTCTCCACGGTACAACTATAGAAGTTTTGAGTGTATTTGTTGACATGCCAAATCACTCAAACTCCTAATAAAGTATAGCCGCTGTCTTGCCTTCTTTATAACTACATCGACATGTTGGGACCAGGTTAAATCCTCAGAGATCTTGACACCCAGGAACTTGAAGCTGCTCACTCTCTCCACTTCTGATCCCTCTATGAGGGTATGTGCTCCTTCGTCTTACCCTTCCTGAAGTCCACAATCAGCTCTTTCGTCTTACTGCCGTTGAGTGCCAGGTTTATTCCACTAGTTGGCAAATCTCACTACTGTATGCCCTCTCATCACCACCTGAGATTCTATCAACAACGGTTGTATTATCAGCAAATTTGTAGATGGTATTTGAGCTATTCCTAGCCACACAGTCATGTGTATATAGAGAGTAGAGCAGTGGGCGACATACTGTGGAGAGAACTCTGGCTGGTTGCATCAACATCTGGTATGTAGGCATCAATGCACAGGATTGGAAAAAGGGGCAATTAACAGTGACCAATTAACCCATACCTCTCTGGGGTATGAGAGGTCTTATGGGTGTAAGATGAACTTGCAAACTCCACACAGGGAGGTCGGCATCGAACCCAGATTTCTAGAGCAGTGGGACAGTGGCCTGCCAGACCTCATTTAATGCACATTAAAGAGTGTCCCACACTGCCAACCACACAAGCTACTCTTTACCCTCCAGCAAACAAGAAATCCCTTCACGCAGTACTAAGATAACAAAACATGAATTCCTTTCAAGCCTTGAGTCAAATGGGGCAGACTGGTAGATGGTAGACATGCCATCTGGCCCCATTCTTCAAACATCTGATACGTTCTGGGACTGACATGGCACTAAGTGTTAATCCAGCGCTGCTTAAATTAGGCTCAGCTGATGTCTCCCTCTCGATGTGGTCAGAGACAATCCCGACCCGTCCAGGACTCCGGAAATGAACGTGGGACAGATGCACTTTCTTCAGCCGCTTGTTTCAAAGTGTCAGAGGAAGTGACACCCAGACGTAGACAGGTTGATTTAGTCATAGTTATAGAGTGATAGAACATTACAACCCAACTAGTCCATGCTGCACATTTACTCTGCTTAGTCCCCTCCATACCCCTCCCATCCATATACTTATCCAAACTTCTCTTAAATGCTGAACTCAAACCCGAGTCCACCACTTCTGCTGGCAGCTCATTCCACACTCTCACCACCCTCTGAGTGAAGATGTCTCCCCTCTATGACCTCTAGTTCTAGTTTCACCCAATCTCAGTGGGGAAAAAGGCCTGCATGCAACTACCCTACTTACACCCCTCATAATTTTTTAAAATTATTATTTATTGAGACACAGCACAGAATAGGCTCTTCTGACCCACCGGGCCACACTTCCCAGCAATTCCCCAATTTCATCTGAGCCTAATCACGGGACAATTTATAATGACCAATTAACCTACCAACAGGTACATCTTTGAACTGTGGGAAGAAACCGGAGTAGCAGGAGGAAACCCACATGGTCACAGAGGGAACGTTCAAACTCCTTACAGGCAGCGTTGGGAATTGAACCTGGGTCACTGGTACTGTAAAGCGCTGTGCTAACCCCTCCAGTACTGTGCTGCCCTAATTTTATATATCTCTATCAAATCTCTCCTCATGCTCCTGCACTCCAGGGATTAAAATCCTAATTACTGTGATTAAAACTCCTTTAATCCAGAACCCACTGCACTTTGTTAGAGCCAGACTAGCAGAATTTCCGAACGATTGAATGACTACTTCCAAAAGGACTTTTATTCCATTTATACCGTAAATGGTGGGGCCCTGGAGAGTATTGTAGAGCAGAGGTCCTAGGAGTGCAGAAAAATAGTTCCGAGAAATAGCGACATGGGTAGACAAGACGCTGAAGAAGGTGTGTGGCATACTTGCTTTCACTGGTCACAATATTGTGATACAAGGCATTGTTAAGGCCACACTTGGAGTACTGATTCAGTTCTGATGAATGGTCTCGATCCACAATATCACTGTTTACTTCCCTTCATAGATGTTGCCTGACCTGAGTTTCTCCAGTATTTTGTGAGTGTATCGCTCAAGATTTCTAGCATCTACAGAATCTCTTGTGTCTTTGGAGTACTGTGTACAGTTCTGGGTGACCTGTGATAGGAGAGATGTCATTTAACCGGAAAAGGGAAAAAAAAGATTCACAAGGATATTACTGGAACTGTAAGGCTCAGATTACAAGGAGAGATTGGATAAGATGTGGCTTTTTTTCTCCCTGGAATGTAGGAAGCTTTGGTATATACTGTAAATCACGAGGGCATAGGTAAGTTAGATTGAACCTCACAATCTATCTCATTACAAGACCAAAGACCATAAACCATAGGAATAGAATTGTACAGTTCAGCCCATCAAGTCTGCTCTGCCATTCTAACATGGCTAATTTATTTTCCCTCTCATTCTCTTGCCTTCTCCTTGTAACCTTTTACACCCTGACTAATCAAGGACCTATTAATCTCTGCTATAAACATATCCAATGACTTGGCCTCCATAGGCGTATGTGGCAATGAATTCCACAGATTCATCACCCTCTGGCTAAAGAAGTTCCACCTTGTCCCTGTTTACTGAAGCTGCACATCCTTCATTATAGGAAATGTCCTCTCCACACCTACTCTATCTAGGCCTTTCAAAAGTTTTCTATGAGACTACTCCCCACCCCCACCACCCCCCCAGCGAGTACTGTACAATAACTTGCAGCTTGTTGTCACAGTCTTTTCTCCATAGTAGGGGACTCCAAAACTAGAGGGCAAAGTTTGAAACTGAGAGGGGAAAGATTTAAAGGGGACTTCAGGGGCAAGTTTATTACACATTATATGGAATGACCTGCCCGAGGAAGGTAGGTGAACAACATCAAAAAGACATTTGGATGGGTAAATAGAAACATAGAAAATAGGTGCAGGAGTAGGCCATTCGGCCCTTCGAGCCGAATGGATAGGAAAGGTTTAGAGAGGTCTGGTAAACTGGTCCTGTCCCATGATCCTCTCGTATCCCTTTTGCCTATCACCTGTCCAGCTCTTGGCTCCATCCCTCCCTCTCCCGTCTTCTCCTATCGTTTTGGATCTCCCCCTCCCCCTCCAACTTTCAAATCCCTTACTCACTCTTCCTTCAGTTAGTCCTGACGAAGGGTCTCGGCCTGAAACGTCGACTGCACCTCTTCCTAGAGATGCTGCCTGGCCTGCTGCGTTCACCAGCAACTTTGATGTGTGCTGCTTGAATTTCCAGCATCTGCAGAATTCCTGTTGTCTGGTAAACTGGTTATTTGTTTCATTATTGTCACATGTACCGAGGTACAGTGAAAACCACGTCTTTGTAAACTGTCCATGCAGATCAATTCGTTACAACGGTGCATTGAGGTAATAACAGAATGCAGAATAAAGTGTTACAGCTACAGAGAGTGCAGACAGGAATGTACAGTGTCAAAAGGAGGTAGATTGTAATGCCAAAAGGCCATCTTGTACTTGGGATCTATTTACTAGTCTGATAACAAGGGTTAGAAGCTGTCCTTGAGCCTGGTGGTACGTGCTTTCAGGCTTTTGTATCTTCTGCCTGATGGGAGGGGGAGAAGAGAGAATATCTGGGAAGGGGTCTAAATGTAATCTGCTTAGATTGCTATTTTGGCTGGCTTGGATGAGTTGGGCTGGAGAGACTGTTTCTAAGCCATAGGAGCTGATAACTGCATTTCCTTCAAATACAGAAGGAAACACTAGAGATATTCTCCAGGTCAGGCAGCATCTGCGGGGAGAGAAGCAGAGTTAATGCTTCAGGTCAGTGAGAAACATAGAAACATAGAAAATAGGTGCAGGAGTAGGCCATTCGGCCCTTTGAGCCTGCACCGCCATTTATTATGATCATGGCTGATCATCCAACTCAGAACCCTGCCCCAGCCTTCCCTCCATACCCCCTGATCCCCGTAGCCACAAGGGCCATATCTAACTCCCTCTTAAATATAGCCAATGAACTGGCCTCAACTGTTTCCTGTGGCAGAGAATTCCACAGATTCACCACTCTCTGTGTGAAGAAGTTTTTCCTAATCTCGGTCCTAAAAGGCTTCCCCTTTATCCTCAAACTGTGACCCCTCGTTCTGGACTTCCCCAACATCGGGAACAATCTTCCTGCATCTAGCCTGTCCAATCCCTTTAGGATTTCATACGTTTCAATCAGATCCCCCCTCAATCTTCTAAATTCCAACGAGTACAAGCCCAGTTCATCCAGTCTTTCTTCATATGAAAGTCCTGCCATCCCAGGAATCAATCTGGTGAACCTTCTTTGTACTCCCTCTATGGCAAGGATGTCTTTCCTCAGATTAGGGGACCAAAACTGCACACAATACTCCAGGTGTGGTCTCACCAAGGCCTTGTACAACTGCAGTAGTACCTCCCTGCTCCTGTACTCGAATCCTCTTGCTATAACTGCCAGCATACCATTCGCCTTTTTCACCGCCTGCTGCACCTGCATGCCCACTTTCAATGACTGGTGTATAATGACACCCAGGTCTCGTTGCACCTTTTTTCCTAATCGGCCACCATTCAGATAATAATCTGATTTCCTATTTTTGCCACCAAAGTGGATAACTTCACATTTATCCACATTAAATTGCATCTGCCATGAATTTGCCTACTCACCCAACCTATCCAAGTCACTCTGCATCCTCTTAGCATCCTCCTCACAGCTAACACTGCCACCCAGCTTCGTGTCATCCGCAAACTTGGAGATGCTGCATTTAATTCCCTCATCCAAGTCATTAATATATATTGTAAACAACCGGGGTCCCAGCACTGAGCCTTGCAGTACCCCACTAGTCACTGCCTGCCATTCTGAAAAGGTCCCGTTTATTCCCACTCTTTGCTTCCTGTCTACTAACCAATTCTCTATCCACATCAATACCTTACCCCGAATACCGTGTGCTTTAAGTTTGCACACTAATCTCCTGTGTGGGATCTTGTCAAAAGCCTTTTGAAAATCCAAATATACCACATCCACTGGTTCTCCCCTATCCACTCTACTAGTTACATCCTCAAAAAATTCTATGAGATTCGTCAGACATGATTTTCCTTTCACAAATCCATGCTGACTTTGTCTGATGATTTCACCGCTTTCCAAATGTGCTGTTATCACTGACTCCAGCAGTTTCCCCACCACCGATGTTAGGCTAACCGGTCTATAATTTCCCGGTTTCTCTCTCCCTCCTTTTTTAAAAAGTGGGGTTACATTAGCCACCCTCCAATCCTCAGGAACTAGTACAGAATCTAACGAGTTTTGAAAAATTATCACTAATGTGTCCACTATTTCTTGGGCTACTTCCTTAAGCACTCTGGGATGCAGACAATCTGGCCCTGGGGATTTATCTGCCTTCAATCCCTTCAATTTACCTAACACCACTTCCCTACTAACATGTATTTCACTCAGTTCCTCCATCTCACTGGACCCTCTGTCCCCTACTATTTCTGGAAGATTATTTATGTCCTCCTTAGTGAAGACAGAACCAAAGTAATTATTCAATTGGTCTGCCATGTTCTTGCTCCCCATAGTTAATTCACCTGTTTCTGTCTGTAGGGGACCTACATTTGTCTTTACCAGTCTTTTCCTTTTTACATATCTATAAAAGCTTTTACAGTCAGTTTTTATGTTCCCTGCCAGTTTTCTCTCATAATCTTTTTTTCCCCTTCCTAATTAAGCCCTTTGTCCTCCTCTGCTGAACTCTGAATTTCGCCCAGGCCTCAGGTGAGCCACTTTTTCTGGCTAATTTGTATGCTTCTTCTTTGGAATTGATACTATCCCTAATTTCTCTTGTCAGCCACGGGTGCACTACCTTCCTTGATTTATTCTTTTGCCAAACTGGGATGAACAATTGTTGTAGTTCATCCATGCAATCTTTAAATGCTTGCATTGCATATCCACCGTCAATCCTTTAAGTGTCATTTGCCAGTCTATCTTAGCTAATTCACGTCTCATACCTTCAAAGTTACCCCTCTTTAAGTTCAGAACCTTTGTTTCTGAATTAACTATGTCACTCTCCATCTTAATGAAGAATTCCACCATATTATGGTCACTCTTACCCAAGGGGCCTCTCACGACAAGATTGCTAATTAACCCTTCCTCATTGCTCAAAACCCAGTCCAGAATAGCCTGCTCTCTAGTTGGTTCCTCGACATGTTGGTTTAAAAAACCATCCCGCATACATTCCAAGAAATCCTCTTCCTCAGCACCTTTACCAATTTGGTTCACCCAATCCACATGTAGATTGAAGTCACCCATTATAACTGCTGTTCCTTTATTGCACACATTGTACACAAGTATTGCAAGTGTTTCGGAACTGTAACCTCTGTTGTAAATGGAAAATCCAGCGGCCAACATGTGAACAGCAAGATCCCACCAATAGCGACTGAGTAATGGTCTATAAAATAACAAGGGGCTTCCTTCACCCCATCAGCGGGCTGGCCTGCTCAGATAACGTTGATTGGAGGTTAAATATCGGCCAGGATTCAATAGATATTTCACCTCCACCCTTCGTTCCTCTGAGAAGTTGCCATGGGATATTACACTGAGCTGTCATCTGAGATGCTGGCCTGATCTGCTATGCAAGACTAGATTACGTGATCAGTCAGTACCCTTAATCTTCCCTGGTGAATGTACTGCATAGATGAGGTAGGCTTGTGGGGAGGGGCAGGATGGAATGTTGGGGAGTGGAGGACAGAACATAGCGCACAGAATGTAGCATACAGACCGTAACACATAGCACGCAGTGCACAGGATGTAGCACATGGTACCTAGTGTAATTGACTTTATTTCTTACATCCTTCACATACATGAGGAGTATAAATCTTTACGTTACATTTCCATCTAAATGTACAATGTACAATCATAGTAATTTATAATAATTTATAATAAATAGAACAGTCAAGGTAATATAGAGTACACTCAAATCAGCATGAGTTCATCAGTGTGATGGCCTGGTGGAAGAAGCTGTCCCAGAGCCTGTTGGTCCTGCCCTGGCTTTTATGCTGCGGTACCGCTTCCCAGATGGTAGCAGCTGGAATAGATTGTGGTTGGGATGGTTTGGGCCCCCAATGATCCTTTGGGCCCTTTATACACACCTGTCCTTGTAAATGTCCTGAATCATGGGAAGTTCACATCTACAGATGCACTGAACTGTCCACACCACTCTCTGCAGAGTCCTGCGATTGAGGGAAGTACAGTTCCCATACCAGGCAGTGATGCAACTCGTCAGGATACTCTCAATTGTGCCCCTGTAGATAGGTCTTAGGATTTAGGGGCCCATACCAAACTTCCTCAACCGTCTGAGGTGAAAGAGGCGCTGTTGTGCCTTTTTCACCACACAGCTGGTGTGTACAGACCACATGAGGTCCTTGATGATGTGGATGCCGAGGAACTTGAAGCTGTTTACTCTCTCTGCTCCAGATCCATCGATGTCAATAGGAGTTAGCCTGTCTCCATTCCTCCTGTGATCCACAACCAGCTCCTTTGTTTTTGTGACATTGAGGGAGAGGTCTTCTTGACACCACTGTGTCAGGGAGAATGTGGGATGTAGGACACAGAATGTAGCAGATGGAGCATAGCACATAGTACAGCACAGGCAGCACTTGGCCCAAGGTGTTGTGCTGACCTACAGTATATAAACCTACTCCACTATCAATCTAACTTCCTACGCAGCCCATAACCCTTCATTGTTCTTACAACTCTGTACCTATCTAAGAGTTATAAATGTCCCTAATGTATTAGCTCTTACCACCACCTCTGCCAGTGCATTCCAGGTACCCACAACTCTGTGTGTGTGTGTATATATAAATAAATACAACCTCTGACATCTCCCCTAAACTTTCCTCCACTCTCCTTAAACGTATGTCCTCTGGTATTGTACATCACTGCTCTGGAAATGGCGCTGGCTGTCCATTCTATTTATGCCTCTCATAATCCGATACATTTCCATCAAGTTACCTCACAATCTCTGTCGCTCACTCAGCCTTTCCTCATAAGACCATAAGACATAGGAGCAGGATTAGGCCATTTGGCCTGTCATTGCTGTTCCTCTATTTGATCCTGACTGATTTATTTTCCCCCTCAATCTCATTCTCCTGCCTTCTCCCTGTAACTTTTGACACCCTGACTAATCAAGAACATATCAACCTTGGCTTTAAATATGTCACATGCTTTGGCCTCTCCAGCCATCTGTGGCAATGAGTTCCACAGATTCACCACCCTTTGGCTAAAAAAAAACCCTCCTCATTTTTGTTTTAAGGGGGAATCCTATTCTGAGTCTGTGTCCTCTGGTCCCAGACTCCCCCACGATAGGAAACATCCTGTCCACTCTTTCTAGGCTTTTAAATATTTGATAGTTTTCAATGTGATCCCCCTGCTTATTCTTCTAAACTCCAGCAAGTGCAGGCCCAGATCCATCAAACTCTCCTCACATGTTAACCCTTTCATTCCCAGGATCATTTTTGTAAACCTTCTCTGGACCCACTCCAATGTCAGAGCATCCCTTCTTAGATATGGGCCAAAAACTGCTCACAGTACTCCAGATGTGGTCTGACCAATGCCTTATAAAGCCTCAGCACATAAAAGAATGCTTTTATATTCTGCCCCTCTTGAAATGAATGCGAACATTGTATCTCCCATAAGCAGAAATTCCTCATAAACAGAGGTGTACTGATAAACTGACCTCTATCAAGCTGAGTTGATAGACATGTACAAGATAAGAGGCATAGATAGAGTGGACAGCCAGTGGCTTTTTCCCGAGGTGGAAATGGCTCATACCAGGGGGTGTAAATTTAAAGTGATTGGAGGAAATTACAGGGAGGATGTCAGAGGGAGGTTTTTTACACGGAGAGTGGTACGGGTGCATGGTATGTGCTGCCAGGGGAGTGGTAGAGGTAAGAGACTCTTAGAAGACATATGGATGATAGAAAAATAAAGGGTTATGTAAGAGGGGAGAATTAGATTGATCTTAGTGTCAGTTATAAGGACGGTACAACACTGTGGGCCGAAGGGCCTGTACTGTGTTGTAATGTTCAATATTCAGTGTTCCCTTCGCCCAACCAAGTCACTGGGCAAGATCAGAGGAGACATGGGGAGGATGTTTCTTGTTGTGTAGGGCCAGAGAGCGCAGCCTCAGAATAGAAGGGCGTCCCTTTAGAACAGAGATGAGGAGAAATTTATTTCACCAGAGGGTGGTGAATCTGTTGAATTCATTGCCACAGACAGCTGTGGAGGCCAAGTCACTGGATACATTTAAAGCAGAGGTTGATATTTTCTTGATTACTAAGGGAGTCAAAGATTATGAAGAAAAGGCAGGAGGATGGAATTGAGTGGGGTAATAAGTCAGCCATGATGTTATGGTGGAGCAGAATCAATGGGCAGAATGGCCTAATTCTGCTCCTAAGTCTTATGGTCTTGTGGTTTTAAGTCGGCCATCTAATGTTACGGCCCTTTCAGCACAGGCTGCTGCCATTCCATGGATATTAATCACGGTGTCGCGGCAGCTGGTGTCCATGGGCATGTGAAACAGGTGCCTGACGGAGATCGGTTATTGCTGGGTGGGCTGCTTAGGCAAGAGGCCAGGTGGTGACCTCTGAGCACCAGAGGAAGTCAACACTTCCTTCAGAAGGGAGGCTGGGTGAGAGACAGGAGCTCAGAAAGAACTGACTGAGGCATCTTGTAGTGCCATGGTCCACACAAGCTCAACCCCCTTCCAGATCTGCCTCTTGATCACCCCTGCTTCCTCCACTCCATCAGTGCCAGATGTATCTTCAGCTGCCTGGGACCCAGCACGGTTCCTGCCTTCCTAAACCTCACCACCGCTCCATCCCTGTCTGCACATAAAGACTGCCTTTGAGTGGTCTCACACATGCAGGCAACATCCCATTCTCCTCCTCTTCCCTGTATTTCATGGCCCACTCTCCTCTCCCACTCCTTAGGTTACATACAAAATTATAGAAATTACTTCCATTAATTTCTCCTTTTTCTTTTTTCTCTTTGTCCATTCCACAATCTGATTCCCTCTTACCCCTACTCTTCTCCTCAAAAGCTCATCGGCTCCCTCTGGTTCCCCTCTTCTTTCCCTTTTTCCCATGGACCACTGCCCACTACTATCAGATTTATTCCTCTCCAACCCTTTATCTCTTCCACCTATCACCCCCCCTCGAGTTTCTCACTTCACCCAACCTTCTCCCTCACCTTGTTTCACCTGTCAGCTGCCAACTTGTACTCCCTACTGCCTCCACCCCTCCTCCCCACCTTTCCACCTTTTCCTTCTGGCTTCTGCCCCCTTCCTTTTCAGCGCAAGTGTTTATTCATTGCCTGACCTGCAGAGTTCCTCCAGCACTTTGTGTGTGTTGCTTTGGATTTCCTGCATGGTCACAGTCCTGTCCCCAGGCTAGGTGAGTTTAATATTCCAGGGCATTGGCTTAATGTGAGAGAGGAGGATTTAAAAAGGACACGAGGAGCAACTGATTCACACACAGGACATTGGTTTTGTGGAATTAGGTGTTAGAAGTGGGTAAAGTGTTTAAAAGATATTTAGACAGGTATGTGGATAAGAAAGGTTTAGAGGACTATGGGACAAACACTGATAAATGAGACCAGATCAGTTAGAGAACTTGGACAAGTTGAGTTGAAAGACCTGTTTCCACGCTGTTTAACTGTGATTCACTGACTTTGTGACCAACAGAGCTTAATGTGCTCCATATATTTGTCTAGATTGCCGATGATGTTCCAGTCAAAGGCCTGGCACATTTCTCTAGTTGTCAGATTGCATTGGAAAGGGTGCAGAGGAGATTCACCAGGACATTGCCTGGGACGGATCATTTCTATTATAAAGAGAGAATGGAAAGGCTGGGTTCACTTTCTCTGGAACGGAGAAGACTTAGGGGTGATGTTAGGGTTCCTTAAGGTTGTTATAGCCAGGGGTGGTAGTGGGGATAAGCTCCCAATACCTATTAACTGCTCCCACTACCTATTAAAGCTCCCAATGGTGTGGGTCTCAAATAGCCTCTGACAACTAAGTCCAGCTTCGGACCTTCGCGTGTCCGAAGTTGCTAAGTCTGGCAGGACCATTTCTACTGTCAGGGGAAGGAGCAAAGGTGGGTTACTGGTGCCTTTGGGCAGACAGGACTTGTCAGCCGTGATTAGCAGCTATTTAGGTAAAGGAAAACTCTGATCTCAAATGTCCGCTGCCTGGCAGCTATACCCACTCATGGGAAAGGCTGCGGGTGTAAACCCTGAGGAAAAATCCAGAGCTGGAGTCCCTAAGGCAGTCCTACGTTGGGTTCAACATGGACTGGCAACTCCTTTGATCCCGCTAGTGCCAGTCTGTCTCTGCCATTTCTTTGGATTCATCAGCTGCGTGGAGAGGGAAAGTTTGTTACACAGGCACAGCTTGCTCTCCCATATCGTACTGCCCTGGCTGCGTATAATGTAGACAGCTGGGACGCAACATTCATTGCAAACCCTGACTCAAGGAGGGCCTCGAGGGTAGATAGCAAAAAATACTTTTTCTGTAGCGGGGATGTCTAAGACAAGAGGCCATAGGTTTAAGGTGAAAGGTGGGTGACCTAGAGGGGGATTACTTTAAAAGAGAGCGTTTGGAGTCTGAAGCACACTGTCTGACAATACTCCCATAACATCTCAGAACTACCTTGATAAGTACTTGAATGTGAATTTTAAGAGCTCTTGAGGGAAGTCATTACGTCATTAACTAATGAGTTAAATAAAGTGTTTCAAACCCTGAGCAAAACTGAGCTCTTTGTCATGTGCCCACCTGTGCCACGTTAGAGTATGACCAAGGCACACGAGACTGTGGTTCCTGGCAATCTGCTGGGGAAGCTCAGTGGGTTGAGCAGCCTCTGTGGAGGGGGTGGGGGAAGAAATTGTCGACATGTGTGGTTGAGACCCTACACCGGGAGATCAAGACATGCAGGTTGGTGGATAGACAGATAGATAGATGAGCTTTATTTGTCACATGTACATCGAAGCATACAGTGAAAAGTGTTGTTTTGTGTCGGGAGGCGCTGGGGGCCGCCCGCAAGTGTTGCCGTGTTTCCGGCACCAACCTAAGCCATACATCGTGTGGGAGGAAACAGGAGCATCCTGGGGAAAACGTACAAACTCCTTACAAACAGCGACAGAAATTGAACCTAGATCGCTGGTACTGTAAAGCATCACACTAACAGTTACCATGCCACCCACAGTAGGATAATTGACCACTGCAAATTGACCCTGGGGTGTAGGTGAAGGGTAGAATCAAGGAAGAGTGGGTGGGAATGGGACGAGAATTGGTTCCAAGGCAAGTCAGTTGGGAATTCGAGTGCTCTGAGAGCTGACAGCTTCTTTCTGGCCAGCTGGCAGGGTGAAGTCACTCGACGGGTCAGATAGCCTCCTTTCATATCACATGGAAATATGGATCATGGAGACTGAATATAATTCCAGTTCCCCAGGATGCTGCATGGATTACAGAGCATATCTAATCTTGCATTGTTTCTCTTTGGACTGAAGAAGGATGAGAGGTGACCTGATAGAGGTGCACAAGATGATTAGAGACATAGATAGAGAGGACAGCCAGAGACTTTTCCCTAGGGTGGCAATAGCTGGTACGAGAGAACACTAATTTAAGCAGATTGGAGGAAAAAAATAGGTGGGATATCAGAGGTAGGCTTCTTTTTACACAGAGTGGAATGCACTGTCAGGGGTGATGATAGAGACAGACACATTAGGGACATTTAAGAGACTCTTAGATAGAAACATAGAAAATAGGTGCAGGCGTAGGCCATTTGGCCCTTCGAGCCTGCACCGCCATTCAGTACTATCATGGCTGATCATCCAACTCAGAACCCTGTACCTGCCTTCTCTCCATACCCCCTGATCCCTTTAGCCACAAGGGCCATATCTAATTCCCTCTTAAATATAGCCAATGAACTGGCCTCCACTGTTTCCTGTGGCAGAGAATTCCACAGATTCACCACTCTCTGTGTGAAGAAGTTTTTCCTCACCTCGGTCCTAAAAGGCTTCCCCTTTAACTTTAAAATGTGACCCCTCGTTCTGGACTTCTCCAACATCGGGAACAATCTTCCTGCACCTAGCCTGCCCAATCCCTTTGGAATTTTATACGTTTCAATCAGATACCCCCTCAATCTTCTAAATTCCAGCGAGTATAAGCCTAGTCGATCCAGTCTTTCATCACATGAAAGTCCTGCCATCCCAGGAATCAATCTGGTGAAACTTCTTTGTACTCCCTCTATGGCAAGGATGTCTTTCCTCAGATTAGGGGACCAAAACTGCACACAATACTTCAGGTGTGGTCTCACCAAGGCCTTGTACAACTGCAGTAGTACCTCCCTGCTCCTGTACTCAAATCTTCTTGCTATGAATGCCAGCATACCATTTGCCTTTTTCACCGCCTGCTGTACCTGCATGCCCACTTTCAATGACTGGTGTATAATGACACCCAGATCTCGTTGCACCTCCCCTTTTCCTAATCCGCCACCATTCAGATAATAATCTGTTTTCCTGTTCTTGCCACCAAAGTGGATAACCTCACATTTATCCACATTAAATTGCATCTGCCATGAATTTGCCCATTCACCTAACCTATTCAAGTCACCCTGCATCCTCTTAGCATCCTCCTCACAGCTAACACTGCCGCCCAGCTTCTGGTCATCCGCAAACTTGGAGATGCTGCATTTAATTTCCTCGTCTAAGTCATTAAGCACATGGATGATAGAAAAATGGAGGGTTATGTGTGAGGGAAAGGTTACATTGATCTTAGAGTAGGTTAAAAGGTTGGCACAACATTGTGGGGTGAAGTGTCTATACTGTGTTGTAATGTTCTATGTTGTATTCTCTATGTTCCCACAAGCATCCAGAAATAACTGGCCTGAGTCATACACACGAATCTGAGGACTGAGTGAACACCTCCCGGGATAGGAGGTGGTGGTTGCTGAGCCCCCCTCCATCGGCTGTCTTGTGACTCACGCCACTGTTGCTAGGTCTGAGCTTGACTCAGGCCGCTGGATCACCCAGGACCTCCCAACGCAGCTCTCTACTGCCCTGGTCCACGAAGAGAGTGACTGTCAGGTGGCTTCATCCTACTAGCTGTCCAGAAAGAAGGTGGCAGGTCCACACAATAGAGTTACAGAGCAGTACAACACAGAAATAGGCCCTTCGGCCTGTCTAGTCTGTGCCAACCAGTTTTTCTGCCAAGTCCTATCGACTTCCATACACCTCCCATCCACGTATTTATCTAAACTTCTCCTAAATGGTATAATCAAACCTGCATCCATCATTTCCTCTGGCAACTCATTCCACACTCAATGCCACCCTCTGAGTGAAGAAGTTCCCCTTCAGATTCCCCTACATATTTCACCTTTCACCCTAAACCTATGGCCTCTACCTCTAGCCTCACCCAACTTCGGTGAAAAAGCCTGCTTGCATTTACCCTATCTATACCCACACAATCAGTACACCCCTTATTCTCCTGTGCTTTTCCCTATAGCTTAAGTCATCACTTCCCGACAACATCCTTGTAAATTTTCTCTGCTTATTGATATGTTTCCTGTAGATAGATGACCAGACTAACACACAGTACTCCAAAATTTGGCCTCACCACTATCTTATACAACTTGAATGTAACATCCCAACTCCTGCACTGATTACTCTGATTTATGAAGGACAACAAACCAACAAAGGCTAAGTAGATTAGACCGCTGCTCCCTGGAGCTTGGCTGGGGTCCCAGCAGCGACGGCTGGCTGTTGTTAGACTCCGGAGTGGCTGAGTGTGGTGATGGTTGTAATGTAACCCAGACAGAGCGGTGCCAGGCAGGAGCTGGGCATCTGATTCATTCACTAGGCATCGTATCAGGGTGGTGAGCCTCCACTCTGGAATGCCCAGACACTACTTCTGCTCCAGCAGGTGGTACGTGTTCCTGACTCATCTTCTGCTGTTTTACTTGGTACTTTGCGATGGCTGTTTACTCACTTAAAGCCCATCATCCCTACTGGGGCGTTGGCTGCTGCCGGCAGCTCACCAGGGCCCTCTGTTATGGAACAGTTCTTCAAGCTGTCCTCGGGTGTAATCCATCTTTGAAGATTCTCCCTCTCTCAGGGGAGCCTCTGTTGGCGCTCCTGTAGCTCTGGGTTTTTATGGGATGGGGTTACTGGCCCCAAGCCCTAACCTCCTCCTTTCCCAGCCGGGGTGGGGACCGTCCATTATTTGTGATGACCTTCCCCCATACCCTCGTCCCTTTTCTCTCTCCTCCTGCTTCACCCACTTCCACCTACACACACCCCTCTCAGCCCCTGATCAGACAACATTTACTTTACTTGTCACATGCATGTTAAACACTGAAACATACAGCGAAATGCATTGATTTGCGTCAACGACGAAGATGTGCAAGCACGTGTTGGGGAAGCCCACAAATGTCGCCATGCTTCTGGCGCCATTGTAGCATGCCCACAGCTTGCTAACCTTAACCCATATGTGTTTGGAACGTGGGAGGAAATCGGAGCACAACGAGGAAAACCACGCGGTAAAGGGGCGAACATACAAAGTCCTGACAGACAGCAGTGGAACTGGAGCCCCAATCTTCTGATTAGTGCCGCTGTAAAGAATGATGATAACTGCTATGCTACCACGCCTGTCTTTACCCTCCTGCACCCACTCCATCTGCCCATCTCACTCACACACCTCACACACCCCACACACCTCACACACCTCACACACCACACACACCCCACACACCCCACACACCCCACACACCACACACACCCCACACACCACACACACCCCACACACCTCACACACCCCACACACCCCACACACCTCACACACCTCACACCCCACACACCCCACACACCACACACACCCCACACACCACACACACCCCACACACCTCACACACCCCACACACCACACACACCTCACACACCCCACACACCCCACACACCTCACACACCTCACACACCACACACACCCCACACACCACACACACCCCACACACCTCACACACCCCACACACCACACACACCCCACACACCACACACACCTCACACACCTCACACACCCCACACACCACACACACCACACACACCTCACACACCCCACACACCCCACACACCTCACACACCTCACACACCCCACACACCCCACACACCCCACACACCCCACACACCCCACACACCACACACACCCCACACACCACACACACCCACACACCCCACACACCCCACACACCCCACACACCCCACACACCCCACACACCTCACACACCCCACACACCTCACACACCCCACACACCACACACACCCCACACACCTCACACACCTCACACACCCCACACACCACACACACCACACACACCACACACACCCCACACACCCCACACACCACACACACCACACACACCACACACACCACACACACCACACACCCCACACACCACACACACCCCACACCCCACACACACCTCACACTCCCCACACACCTCACACACCCCACACACCCCACACACCTCACACACCCCACACACCACACACACCCCACACACCACACACACCCCACACACCCCACACACCCCACACACCCCACACACCTCACACACCTCACACACCTCACACACCTCACACACCCCACACACCACACACACCCCACACACCACACACACCTCACACACCTCACACACCCCACACACCACACACACCACACACACCACACACACCTCACACACCCCACACACCACACACACCCCACACACCTCACACACCCCACACACACCACACACCTCACACATCCCACACACCTCACACACCTCACACACCTCACATACCCCACACACCCCACACACCCCACACACCACACACACCTCACACACCCCACACACCCCACACACCACACACACCCCACACACCCCACACACCTCACACACCACACACACCACACACCCCACACACCACACACACCACACACCACACACACCCCACACACCCCACACACGTCACACACCACACACACCCCACACACCCCACACACCACACACACCTCACACACCCCACACACCACACACACCCCACACACCACACACACCTCACACACCTCACACACCTCACACACCCCACACACCACACACACCCCACACACCACACACACCACACACACCTCACACACCCCACACACCACACACACCACACACACCACACACACCACACACACCACACACACCCCACACACCACACACACCCCACACACCTCACACACCCCACACACACCACACACCTCACACATCCCACACACCTCACACACCTCACACACCTCACATACCCCACACACCCCACACACCCCACACACCACACACACCTCACACACCCCACACACCCCACACACCACACACACCCCACACACCCCACACACCTCACACACCTCACACACCACACACACCACACACACCACCACCCCACACCACACACCACACACACCCCACACACCCCACACACGTCACACACCACACACACCCCACACACCCCACACACCCCACACACCACACACACCTCACACACCCCACACACCACACACACCCCACACACCACACACACCTCACACACCCCACACACCTCACACACCACACACACCCCACACACCCCACACACCACACACACGTCACACACCCCACACACCCCACACACCACACACACCACACACACCTCACACACCCCACACACCCCACACACCACACACACCTCACACACCCCACACACCTCACACACCCCACACACACCCCACACGTCACACACCCCACACACCCCACACACACCACACACACCACACACACCCCACACACCACACACACCTCACACACGTCACACACACCACACACACCTCACACACCCCACACACCACACACACCCCACACGTCACACACCCCACACACCCCACACCCCACACACACCTCACACACCACACACACCCCACACACCCCACACACCACACACACGTCACACACCCCACACACCACACACACCTCACACACCTCACACGACCCCACACACCTCACACACCCCACACACCTCACACACCACACACACCCCACACACCACACACACCCCACACGTCACACACCACACACACCCCACACGTCACACACCACACACACCCCACACGTCACACACCCCACACACCACACACACCTCACACACCCCACACACCACACACACCACACACACCTCACACACCCCACACACCCCACACACCTCACACACCCCACACACCACACACACCACACACACCTCACACACCACACACACCCCACACCCCACACACACCTCACACCCCACACACACCCCACACACCCCACACACCACACACACCTCACACACCCCACACACCACACACACCCCACACACCCACACACACCTCACACACCTCACACACCCCACACACCACACACACCTCACACACCCCACACACCCCACACACCACACACACCCCACACACCACACACACCTCACACACCCCACACACCTCACACACCTCACACACCCCACACACCACACACACCACACACACCTCACACACCCCACACACCACACACACCTCACACACCTCACACACCCCACACACCCCACACACCCCACACACCCCACACACCTCACACACCCCACACACCTCACACACCCCACACACCTCACACACCCCACACACCACACACACCTCACACACCACACACACCCCACACACCCCACACACCTCACACACCCCACACACCTCACACACCCCACACACCACACACACCTCACACACCACACACACCCCACACACCCCACACACCTCACACACCACACACACCTCACACACCCAACACACCTCACACGACCCCACACACCCCACACACCCCACACACCACACACACCCCACACACCACACACACCTCACACACCACACACACCTCACACACCACACATACCCCACACACCTCACACACCACACACACCCCACACACGTCACACACCACACACACCCCACACACCACACACACGTCACACACCTCACACACCCCACACACCCCACACACCACACACACCACACACACCTCACACACCACACACACCCCACACACCACACACACCTCACACACCTCACACACCCCACACACCTCACACACCACACACACCTCACACACCCCACACACCACACACACGTCACACACCCCACACACCCCACACACCCCAAACACCACACACACCCCACACACCACACACACGTCACACACCCCACACACCCCACACACCCCAAACACCACACACACCCCACACCCCACACACCTCACACATCTCACACACCTCACACACCCCACACACCACACAGACCCCACACACCACACACACCCCACACACCACACACACCCCACACACCCCACACACCTCACACACCTCACACACCTCACACACCTCACACACCCCACACACCACACACGACCCCACACACCACACACACCACACACACCACACACACCTCACACACCACACACACACACCTCACACACCCCACACACCTCACACACCTCACACACCCCACACACCTCACACACCCCACACACCTCACACACCTCACACACCTCACACACCACACACACCTCACACTCCCCACACACCTCACACACCCCACATGTCACACACCCCACACACACGTCACACACACACACCACACACACCACACACACCACACACACCCCACACACCTCACACACCTCACACACCTCACACACCTCACACACCTCACACACCTCACACACCTCACACACACCACACACCTCACACACACCACACACCTCACACACCTCACACACCCCACACACCTCACACACCCCACACACCTCACACACCCCACACACACCCCACACGTCACACACCCCACACACCACACACCTCACACACCTCACACACCTCACACACCTCACCACACCACACACCTCACACACCTCACACACACCACACACCTCACACACCTGCGCGCGCGCGCGCGCGCGCGCGCGCGCGCGCGCGCGCGCGCGCGCGCGCGCGCGCGCGCGCGCGCGCGCGCGCGCGCGCGCGCGCGCGCGCGCGCGCGCGCGCGCGCGCGCGCGCGCGCGCGCGCGCGCGCGCGCGCGCGCGCGCGCGCGCGCGCGCGCGCGCGCGCGCGCGCGCGCGCGCGCGCGCGCGCGCGCGCGCGCGCGCGCGCGCGCGCGCGCGCGCGCGCGCGCGCGCGCGCGCGCGCGCGCGCGCGCGCGCGCGCGCGCGCGCGCGCGCGCGCGCGCGCGCGCGCGCGCGCGCGCGCGCGCGCGCGCGCGCGCGCGCGCGCGCGCGCGCGCGCGCGCGCGCGCGCGCGCGCGCGCGCGCGCGCGCGCGCGCGCGCGCGCGCGCGCGCGCGCGCGCGCGCGCGCGCGCGCGCGCGCGCCGCGCGCGCGCGCGCGCGCGCGCGCGCGCGCGCGCGCGCGCGCGCGCGCGCGCGCGCGCGCGCGCGCGCGCGCGCGCGCGCGCGCGCGCGCGCGCGCGCGCGCGCGCGCGCGCGCGCGCGCGCGCGCGCGCGCGCGCGCGCGCGCGCGCGCGCGCGCGCGCGCGCGCGCGCGCGCGCGCGCGCGCGCGCGCGCGCGCGCGCGCGCGCGCGCGCGCGCGCGCGCGCGCGCGCGCGCGCGCGCGCGCGCGCGCGCGCGCGCGCGCGCGCGCGCGCGCGCGCGCGCGCGCGCGCGCGCGCGCGCGCGCGCGCGCGCGCGCGCGCGCGCGCGCGCGCGCGCGCGCGCGCGCGCGCGCGCGCGCGCGCGCGCGCGCGCGCGCGCGCGCGCGCGCGCGCGCGCGCGCGCGCGCGCGCGCGCGCGCGCGCGCGCGCGCGCGCGCGCGCGCGCGCGCGCGCGCGCGCGCGCGCGCGCGCGCGCGCGCGCGCGCGCGCGCGCGCGCGCGCGCGCGCGCGCGCGCGCGCGCGCGCGCGCGCGCGCGCGCGCGCGCGCGCGCGCGCGCGCGCGCGCGCGCGCGCGCGCGCGCGCGCGCGCGCGCGCGCGCGCGCGCGCGCGCGCGCGCGCGCGCGCGCGCGCGCGCGCGCGCGCGCGCGCGCGCGCGCGCGCGCGCGCGCGCGCGCGCGCGCGCGCGCGCGCGCGCGCGCGCGCGCGCGCGCGCGCGCGCGCGCGCGCGCGCGCGCGCGCGCGCGCCGCGCGCGCGCGCCGCGCCGCGCGCGCGCGCGCGCGCGCGCGCGCGCGCGCGCGCGCGCGCGCGCGCGCGCGCGCGCGCGCGCGCGCGCGCGCGCGCGCGCGCGCGCGCGCGCGCGCGCGCGCGCCGCGCGCGCGCGCCGCGCGCGCGCGCGCGCGCGCGCGCGCGCGCGCGCGCGCGCGCGCGCGCGCGCGCGCGCGCGCGCGCGCGCGCGCGCGCGCGCGCGCGCGCGCGCGCGCGCGCGCGCGCGCGCGCGCGCGCGCGCGCGCGCGCGCGCGCGCGCGCGCGCGCGCGCGCGCGCGCGCGCGCGCGCGCGCGCGCGCGCGCGCGCGCGCGCGCGCGCGCGCGCGCGCGCGCGCGCGCGCGCGCGCGCGCGCGCGCGCGCGCGCGCGCGCGCGCGCGCGCGCGCGCGCGCGCGCGCGCGCGCGCGCGCGCGCGCGCGCGCGCGCGCGCGCGCGCGCGCGCGCGCGCGCGCGCGCGCGCGCGCGCGCGCGCGCGCGCGCGCGCGCGCGCGCGCGCGCGCGCGCGCGCGCGCGCCGCGCGCGCGCGCGCGCGCGCGCGCGCGCGCGCGCGCGCGCGCGCGCGCGCGCGCGCGCGCGCGCGCGCGCCCGCGCGCCCGCTCGCCCGCTCGCCCGCGCGCGCGCGCGCGCGCGCGCGCGCCCGCGCGCGCGCGCGCGCGCGCGCGCGCGCGCGCGCGCGCGCGCGCGCGCGCGCGCGCGCGCGCGCGCGCGCGCGCGCGCGCGCGCGCGCGCGCGCGCGCGCGCGCGCGCGCGCGCGCGCGCGCGCGCGCGCGCGCGCGCGCGCCGCGCGCGCGCGCGTCTCTTTCTCCCTCCCTCCCTCCCTCCTCCTCCTCCTCCTCCTCCCCCCCCCCCCCTCGCCCCTCCTTCCTTCCTCCTCCTCCTCCTCCTCCTCTCTCTCCTCCCCTCCCTCCTCCCTCCCTCCCTCTCCCTCCATTCCCCCTCCCTCCCGCGCCTCTCTCCCTCCCTCCCTCCCCCCCCCCCTCCCTCCCTCTCTCCCTCCCCCCCCCCCTCCCCTCCCTCCCTCCCCCCCCCCCCCCCCCCCCTCCCTCCCTCCCTCCCTCCCTCTCCCTCCCTCCTCCCCCCCCCCCCCCCCCCCCACCCTCTCCCCCCCCCCCCCCCCCCCCCCCCCCCCCCCCCCCCCCCCTCTCTCTCTCTCTCTCTCTCTCTCTCTCTCTCTCTCTCTCTCTCTCTCTCTCTCTCTCTCTCTCTCTCTCTCTCTCTCTCTCTCTCTCTCTCTCTCTCTCTCTCTCTCTCTCTCTCTCTCTCTCTCTCTCTCTCTCTCTCTCTCTCTCTCTCTCTCTCTCTCTCTCTCTCTCTCTCTCTCTCTCTCTCTCTCTCTCTCTCTCTCTCTCTCTCTCTCTCTCTCTCTCTCGTTAGGTATTAATATTGAAGTAGTAAAATGGATTCAGCAGTGTCTGGACTCAGCTCTCTGGAGGCCAGTGTCTAGAGGTGTGCCTCAGGGATCTGTACTAGGTACAATGTTGTTTGCTATATATATTAATGATCTGGATGATGGGGTGGTAAATTGGATTAGTAAGTATGCAGATGATACTAAGATAGGTGGAGTTGTGGATAATGAAGTAGGTTTTCAAAGCTTGCAGAGAGATTTAGGCCAGTTGGAAAAGTGGGGTCAATAAAGATGGCAGATGGAGTTTAATGCTGATAAATGTGAGGTGCTACATTTTGGTAGGACTAATCAAAATAAGAGGACAGCATACATGGTAAATGGTAGGGCAATGAAGAATGCAGTGGAACAGAGGGATCTAGGAATAATGGTGCATGGTTCCCTGAAGGTGGAATCTCATGTGGATAGGGTGGTAAAGAAAGCTTTTGGTATGCTGGCCTTTATAAATCAGAGCATTGAGTATAGGAGTTGGGATGTAATGTTGAAATTGTACAAGGCATTGGTAAGGCCAAATTTGGAGTACTGTGTATAGTTCTGGTCACCAAATTATAGGAAAGACGTCAACAAACTTGAGAGAGTACAGAGGAGATTTACTGAAATGTTACCTGGACTCTATCTGCCAAGTTAAAGACAAAGGTTGAACAAGTTGGGTCTTTATTCTTTGGAGCGTAGAAGGTCTAGGGGGGATTTGATAGAGGTATTTAAAATTATGAGGGGGATAGACAGAGTTGATGTGGATAGGCTTTTTCCATTGAGAGTGGGGGAGATTCAAACAAGAGGACATGAGTTGAGAGTTAGGGGGCAAAAGTTTAGGGGTAACATGAGGGGCAACTTCTTTACTCAGAGAGTGGTAGCTGGTGTGGATTTGGCTTCCAGTAGGAGTGGTTGAGGCAGGTTCGATGTTGCTGATTTAAAGTTAAATTGGATAGATATATGGACAAGAAAGGAATGGAGAGTTATGGGCTGAGTGCAGGTCGGTGGGACTAGGTGACAGTAAGAGTTCGGCATGGACTAGAAGGGCCAAGATGGCCTGTTTCCGTGCTGTAATTGTTATATGGTTATATGTTATATGGTAACAATCAACATGAGCACTCCTCAAGAATACATACTTAGCCCACTGCTCGACTCTTTCTCTGCACTCAAGACTGTGTGTGAGGAACAGCTCAAAAAACCTCCGAGAACCTCCCTGATGACACCATTATTGATAGAATCTCAAATGATGATGAAGAAGCATGCATGAGTGAGATACACTCAGTGGCCACTTTATTAAGTATACCTGTACAACGGCCTGTTAATACAAATATCTAATCAGCCAAACACGTAGCAGCAACTCAATGCATAAAAGCCCGCAGAGCTGGTCAAAAGTTCTGAAGTTGTTCAGAGGACACATCAGAATAGCCTCTCCATGAAGCAAGAATTCAAATACTGTGGATGAATTCCAATTTTTTTCAATTTCAATTATCACATAGGGTGGCAAACCTTTAGAAAAAATTAAACTGTCTAATTGTTACTGAAAACTGCTGATAGAAGTTACAATAAAGAATGCTCAGGAGAAAATGCCATGGTCAATCCAGTGGGAAAAACTAAACTAAAACATTCACTCACAAAACGCTGGAGGAATTCAACAGGTCAGGCAGGATCTATGGAAAAAAGTACAGTCAACAGTTGAGGCCGAAACCCTTCGGCAGGACTGGAGGAAAAAGCTGAGTAGATTTGAAAGGTGGGGAGAGGGAATAGAGAAACGCCAAGGTGATAGGTGGAACTTGGAGGGGGAAAGAGGAAGCAAAGAGCTAGGAAGTTGATTGGTGAAAGAGACAGAAGGCAATGGAAGAAAGTAGGGAGGGGTGAGGAGCACCAGAGGGAGGTGATGAGTGGGCAAGGTGATAACATAAGAGAGGGACAAGGGGATGGGAAATGGTGAAGGGGAGGTGGAGGGAATTACTGGAAGTTTGGCAGAAATTAATGTTCATGCCATCAGGTTGGAGACTACCCAAAACAGAATGCAAGGTGTCCCTGTTCCTCCTACCTGAAGTCCTAAAGTGTGGCCTTTTCCTGACAGTGAAGGAAGCCATGGATATCCATGGCAAGAACATTGATTTCTTGAACTTCCAGTAATGCCTCAACTGCCACCACCCCTCTTCACCATTTCCCATCCCCTTATCCCTCTCTCATGTTATCTCCTTGCCCGCCCATTGCCTCCCTCTGGTGCTCCTCCACCACCCCCCCTCTTTCTTATGTCCCACACCAGTGTCCGTCACAAAAACCTCTCCACTCGGCTTTCTCTGGAACCTTCTCCCAATTCCACCTTCCTGACCAGCTGACCCAACAATCCCAAGTTGAACATCACAACCCATTATCTCTAACTGAAACCCAAACAATTCAGCAGAACACACTGCTTCTACAGAAAGCTATTAAATGATATACCCTCCAGCATTTGGAGTAAAACCTTAGTGGTAAGATCTTAACCAAGGTGTTACACCTATATTTACTCAACATTTAAAGGTAAACATAATCCTTTAAAGCAAAGAATCTTGCAAGTGAAGAAATGTCTACTCCTGTGCTGAATGGGCAACCACTATCCAGAACTTTTGCACTTTGGATCTCCCAATCCAACTCAGAAACTTGCGGACATATATATCTGAACTCCAGCTGATTACAATAGGTTCGGTCTTTTCGGTTTCTCCCCCTCATAAGACAATTTCCTCATCCCAGACATCAAATTCTGT
Organism: Mobula hypostoma; assembly: GCF_963921235.1. Taxonomy (NCBI): domain Eukaryota; kingdom Metazoa; phylum Chordata; class Chondrichthyes; order Myliobatiformes; family Myliobatidae; genus Mobula; species Mobula hypostoma. The sequence continues at coordinate 216,757,940 of NC_086099.1, forward strand.
CACATCCAATTTATTTTCATGTACACAAGTATCGTGAGTATACACAAGTACAATGAGAAGCTTGCTTGAAGCAGTAATACAGGTACGTGGCAACACATAACAAACAGAAAATAAATTATTCTATGCCCTTTGCAGAATCAAAGACAGCCATGGTTGTACAATAGGCAGTCTATGGGTGTCGTGCTGTTGGAACATAGAATATAGAATAGTACAGCACATTACAGGCCCTTTCGGCCCACAATGTTGTGCCAACCCTCAAAATGCCTGCCTCCCATATAAGCCCCCACCTTAAATTCCTCCATCTATATCTGTCCAAGTAGTCTCTTTAAACTTGTCACTTAGTGTATCTGCCTCCACCACTGACTCAGGCAGTGCATTCCCATCCGTACCAACCACCCTCTGAGTAAAAAACCTTCCTCTAATATCCCCCTTGAACTTCCCACCCCTGCCAAACCTTAAAACCACGTCCTCTTGGTATTGAGCAGTGGGGCCCTGGGGAAGGGGTGCTGGCTATCCACTCTATCTATTCCTCTTATTATCTTGTACACCTCTAACTTCTGAAAGCTAACACCCCATAAGCTTTCTTAATTACCCTATCTACCTGTGAGGCAACTTTCAGGGATCTGTGGACATGGACCCCCAGATCCCTCTGCTCCCCCACACTACCAAAGTATCCTACCATTTATTTTGTACTCTGCCTTGGAGTTTGTCCACCCAAAGTGTACCACCTCATACTTCTCCGGGTTGAAATCCATCTGCCACTTCTCAGCCCATTTCTGCATCCTATCAATGTCTCTCTGCAATCTTCGACAATCCTCTACACTATCTACAACACCACCAACCTTTGTGTCGTCTGCAAACTTGCCAACCCACCCTTCTACCCCAACATCCAGGTCGTTAATAAAAATCACAAAAAGTAGAGGTCCCAGAACAGATCCTTGTGGGACACCGCGAGTCACAATCTTCCAATCTGAATGTACTCCCTCCACCACGACCCTCTGCCTTCTGCAGGCAAGTAAATTCTGAATCCACCTGGCCAAACTTCCCTGGATCCCATGCCTCCTGACTTTCTGAATAAGCCTACCGTGTGGAACCTTGTCAAATGCCTTACTAAAATCCATGTAGATCACATCCACTGCACTACTCTCATCTATATGCCTGGTCACCTCCTCAAAGAACTCTATCAGGCTTGTTAGACATGATCTGCCCTTCACAAAGCCATGCTGACTGTCCCTGATCAGACCATTATTCTCTAAATGCCCAGAGATCCTATCTCTAAGAATCTTTTCCAACAGCTTTCCCACCACAGACGTAAGGCTCACTGGTCTATAATTACCCAGACTATCCCTACTACCTTTTCTGAACAAGGGGACAACATTCGCCTCCCTCCAATCCTCCAGTACCATTCCCGTGGACACCGAGGTCATAAAGATCCTAGCCAGAGGCTCAATCTCTTCCCTCGCCTCGTGGAGCAGCCTGGGGAATATACCAGCAGGCACCAGGGACTTATCTGTCCTAATGTATTTTAACAATTCCAACACCTCCTCTCCCTTAATATCAACATGTTCCAGAACATCAACCTCACTCATATTGTCCTCACCATCATCAAGTTCCCTCTCATTGGTGAATACTGAAGAGAAGTATTCACTGAGGACCTTGCTCCCTTCCACAGCCTCCAGGCACATCTTCCCACCTTTATCTCTAATCGGTCCTACCTTCACTCCTGTCATCCTTTTTTTCTTCACATAATTGAAGAATACCTTGGGGTTTTCCTTTACCCTACTTCTCAGCCCCTTCTTAAGCTCCTTTCTTCCTTCCCTATATTCCTCAATAGACCCATGTGATCCTTGCTTCCTAAACCTCATATATGCTGCTTTCTTCCACCTGACTAGATTTTCCACCTTACTTGTCACCCATGGTTCCTTCACCCTACCATTCTTTATCTTCCTCACCGGAACAAATTTATCCCTAACATCCTGCAAGAGATCTCGAAACATCAACCACATGTCCATAGTACATTTTCCTGCAAAAAACATCATCCCAATTCACACCCGCAAGTTCTAGCCTTGTAGCCTCATAATTTGCCCTTCCCCAATTAAAAATTTTCCTGTCCTCTCTGATTCTATCCTTTTCCATGATAATGCTAAAGGCCAGGGAGCGGTGGTCACTGTCCCCCAGATGCTCACCCACTGAGAGATCTGCGACCTGACCCAGTTCATTACCTAGTACTAGATCTAGTATGGCATTCCCCCAAGTCGGCCTGTCCACATACTGTGACAGGAATCCGTCCTGGACACACTTAACAAACTCTGCTCCATCTAAACCCTTGGAACTAATCAGGTGCCAATTAATTTTAGGGAAGTTAAAGTCACCCATGATAACAACCCTGTTATTTTTGCATCTTTCCAAAATCTGCCTCCCAATCTGCTCCTCTGTATCTCTGCTGCTACCAGGGGGCCTATTGAATACCCCCAATAGAGTAACTGCTCCCTTCCTGTTCCTGACTTCCACCCATGATGACTCAAAAGAGGATCCTGCTACATTACCCCCCTTTTCTGTAGCTGTAATAGTACCCCTGACCAGTATGCCAACCCTCCTCCCCTTCCCCCCCACCCCACATCCCTTTTAAAGCACTAGAATCCAGGAATATTGAGAATCCATTCCTGCCCTGGTGCCAGCCAAGTCTCTGTAATGGCCACTACATCATAATTCCATGTATGTACCCAAGCTCTCAGTTCATCACATTTGTTCCTGATGCTTCTTGCATTGAGGTACACACACTTAAGCCCTTCTACCTTACTGTCTTTACACTGTTTATTCTGCTTCTCTTTCCCCAAGGCCTCTCTGTATGTTAGATCTGGCTTTACTCCATGCACTTCTTTCACTGCTCTATCACTCCGGGTCTCATCCCCCTTGCAAATTAGTTTAAACCCTCCCGAATCATGCTAGCAAATCTACCTGCAAGGATATTGCTCCCCCTCGAGTTCAGGTGCAACCCATCCAATCTGTACAGGTCCCACATTCCCCAGAAGAGATCCCAATGATCCAAAAATCTAAAACCCTGCCCCCTGCACCAACCCCTCAGCCACGCATTCAACTGCTATCTCCTCCGATTCTTACCATCACTGTCATGTAGCACTGGCAGCAATCCTGAGAACGCCACCCTTGAGGTCCTGCTCTTCAGCCTTCTCCCCAGTTCCCCAAATTCACACTTCAGGACCTCATCCCTCTTCCTGCCTATGTTGTTGGTACCAACATGTATCACGACTTCTGGTTGCTTTCCCTCTCCTACCAGGATGTCATGCACCCGGTCAGAGACATCCCGGACCCTGGCACCCAGGGGGCAACAAACCATGCGGGTGTCCTTCTCACATCCACAAAATCTCCTGTCTGCTCCCCTGACTATAGAGTCTCCAATGACAACAGCTCTCCTCTTTTCCATCCCACCCTTCTGCACCACTGGGTCAGACTCAGTGCCGGAGTCCCTGCCACCGTGGCTCACACCTGGTCGGTCGGGTAGTATTAAGATTGTGCGGGTCAGTACAAGAACCTGATGGTTGTAGGAAATCAACTTCCTGGACCTGGTGGTGTAGAACCTCAAGTTTCTGTATCTCCTGCCTAATAGTAGCAGTAAGAAGACAGCAAGATTGGATGATAGAAGTCCTTGATGACAGATGCCAACTTTTTGAGGTAGCATCTCTTGTAGATGCTGTCCACCCCACAATGTAGTTACAATCATATTACAAAAAAAGAGGTATCTACCTTAAATACAGTATAGAAACACCATATATACATTCCCCATTACTAAAGAGATGGTGTATGGTGGGAAAGGCACCATGAAGCCAAACCGAGTCCATCAGCTAAGTTTAGGACCTAGTGGATGCCATATGGCTGCCAGAAAACAACAGCATAAAACAACAAAGTGCTCAATACAATTGCACACTTACAGTTAAGTACAAATAAAGAATTAAATTAAACTAAACTTTGGTGTCTGACTCTGAATGTATGTAGCAATGTGGAGGGAAAATAGTGGGTTAATTATGTGAATATAATGTTGAAGACATTGAAGTGTGTACACTCACCGTAGTGTCTGCAGAATGACACGGCAACGTTTGTGTGTGTGTGAATGCACATGGCTAAGGAGTATGTTTATTGAGTGCTCTCTGTCACACAGTCACAATCTGAGATTGTGAAAAAGAGCTGTGGAGAAATATTAATTGAGAATTTTTGAAGCATACTATTTTAGCAGTGGGTGGTTGAAATAGAAACTATTACATCTTTTAGGAAAGTATTTCAAGCTAATGATATGCTGATTAGGAGTGTTTGGAGAAATCAGATTAATCATAGTTTGCTTTAGAAAAGAACAGGCACACAATAGTTGGATAATCCACTCATTCTATGCTGTAAACTTCCTCAGTTCTAAATGCAGGTGTAAGTAGTTTACTTAACATCTGGAACAAAAGGACAAGCACTATTAATGGGCAAGCCAGACAACAGATAAAACAAATGTTGTTTTTTTCCAGATTAGAAATATATAGTCCCTAACTTTATCTCAGTTGATTGCAGTTTTGGAATAACTAAAATTTGTCCTTAGACTCATCATGATATCAAGTAGAGGAAAAGAGGAGCACAGTACATTGACTGGGAAATCTATTGGCTGAACCTGATGAAAGTTCAGTTGGCCTTAATTTCAATAGGAAGAAATAGCTGTTGAGCCATTTTTAAAACGTAATTAAGTGTACTCATTTTGTTACATTTCTGAGTGTTTTGATTTTCTGATTTTGTTTTTCTATATTTTTACTTTTTTCTAATATTTTCTATGCTTATCAGTTTATAAATATCTGCATATTTGTGAATCCTAGAGAGTTTGTGTGTAAATAAATAGCTGCACACCATGGTTAACACAACTTATTATGCCCGTGAAAAGAATGTTGAAAGATTTTGAGGAAGTGTGGGAGATTGGGATGAGAATTTACAGAGGGGCAGATGAATGAGATAAAGGTCTCTCAGGTACAATGTGCTTCCCTCCAATGAAGTTCTACGATGGGATTTTATAACTATAATGCACATTATAGGAAGACAGAAAACACAGAAAAGCTATAGTACAATACAGACCCTTCGGCCCACAAAGCTGTGCTGAACATGTCCATATCTTAGAAATTACCAAAGCCCTCTATTTTCTGAGCTCCACGTACATGTCCAGGAGTCCCTTAATAGACCCTATCATATCAGCCTCCACCACATTTGCCGGAAGCCCATTCCACACACTCACCACTCTGCGTAAAAAACTTACCCTTGACATCTCTCTGAACCAACTTCCAAGCACCTTAAGACTCTGCCTTCTTGTGCTAGCCATTTCAGCCCTGGGAAAAAGCCTCTGACTATCAACACGATCAATGTCTCTCATGATCTTGTACACCTCTATCAGGTCACCACTCATCTTCCGTTGGTCCAAGGAAAAAAGGCCGAGTTCACTCAACCTATTCTCATAAGGCATGTTCCCCAATCCAAGCAACATCCCTCTAAATCTCCTCTGCACTCTTTCTATGGTTTCCACATCCTTCCTGTAGTGAGGCGACCAGAACTGAGCACAGTACTCCAAGTGGGGTCTGACCAGGGTCCTATATAGCTGTAACATTATTTTTCAGCTCCTAAACTCAATCCCACGCATGATAAAGGCCAATGCGCTGTATGCTTTCTTAACCACAGAGTCAACCTGCGCAGTAGCTTTGAGTGTTCTATGGACTCGGACCCCAAGGTCCCTCCGATCCTCCACACCGCCAAGAGTCTTACCATTAATACTATATTCTGACATCATATTTGACCTACCAAAATGAATCACCTCACAGTTACCTGGGTTGAACTCTCAGGTCACTTCTCAGCCCAGTTTTGCATCCTATCAATGTCCCGCTGTAACCTCTGACAGCCCTCCACACTATCCACAACACCCCCAACTTTTGTGTCATCAGCAAATTTAATAAGCCATCCCTCCACTTCCTCATCCAGGTCATTTATAAAAATCAGGAAGAGCAGGGGTCCCAGAACAGATCCCTCAGGCACACCACTGGTGACCGACCTCCATGCAGAATATAACCCATTTGCAACCACTCTTTGCCTTCTGTGGCAAGCCACTTCTAGATCCACAAAGCAATGTCCCCTTGGATCCCATGCGTCCTTACTTTCTCAATAAGCCTTGCATGGGGTACCTTGACAAATGCCTTGCTGAAATCCAAATACAGGTGTCCCCCACTTTTCGAACGTTCGCTTTACAAAACATCGCTGTTACGAAAGACCTACATTAGTTACCTGTTTTTGCTAACAGAAGGTGTTTTCACTGTTTCGAAAAAAGCAGCGCGCGAAAAAAGCAGCCAAGCTCCTCCCCCGCAACTGCATTCTTGCCAGCATTGCTTAAACACGTGCCTGTGAGCAGCCGTTAGCAAGATGAGTTCTAAGGTATTGGAAAAGCCTAAAAGAACTCGTAAGGGTGTTACACTTAGCGTAAAACTAGACATAATTAAGCGTTTCAATCATGGTGAACAAAGTAAGGACAACGTGAGTTTGGCTCGTGGAAGATGACGAAGATGATGTTGAAGAGGTTTTGGCATCCCATGACCAAGAACTGATAGATGAAGAGCCGATGCAATTGGAAGAGGAAAGGATAACAATTGAAACCGAATGCAGTAGCGAAAGCTGCAATGATTGCAGAAAAGTACGACTTTAATATTGAAAGGGTACGTAGGTTTAGGGCATATTTGCAGGATAGTTTGAGTGCTTACAAAGAACTGTATGATAGAAAAATGCGCAAGGCTAAGCGGTCAAGCATACTGTCGTTTTTCAAGCCTTCCACATCAGCCACAGCAGACGACGAACCTCGACCTTCGACATTGAGGCAGGCAGACATAGAAGAAGATGACCTGCCTGCCCTGATCGATGAGCTGACACCCCAAAGTCCCACCACCCCAACCCCCGGGCCACGGACCGATACATTGCTGCGGAGAATGCAGTGGTAGTCAGGACGCACCCAGCACATCTTTAAGAAAAAAGCCGAAATAAACAAGCTAATTAATTAGATGCCACCCGGCATGTAAATGTCGGCCCAGATCAGAGGCGACGCAATCTGGACTGACATTTATGTCCCGAGTGGCACCTAATTAATAAGCTTGTTTATTTCAGCTTTTTTCTTAAAGATGTGCTGGGTGCATCCTGGCTACCGCTGCACAACTGCATGCTTCACAGATCGGTATCGGTCGGTGGCCTGGAGTTTGGGGTCCACTACACCACCCCAACCTCCGATGACTCAGTTTAACACAATATCATCAGTGTGCTCGGCGCTGTCTTCCAGATTCCGGTAAGGGATACTATACTGTACATACATTATTTCTACTTTATATAGGCTGTGTATTTTTATGTGTTATTTGGTATGATAGCTTAAGGGTTATTAGAGAGAGTGTTTCTGCTGAGAGCACTTGTGTGAGATTTTCGTTATGGAGAACAGTGTGGCAATGATTGTAGAAAAGTATTTCTACTTTATATAGGCTGTGTATTTATCATATCATTCCTGCTTTTACTATATGTTACTGTTATTTTAGGTTTTATGTGTTATTTGGCATGATTTGGTAGGTTATTTTTTGGGTCTGCGAACGCTCACAAATTTTTCCCATATAAATAAATGATAACCACTTCTTCACTTTACGACATTCCGGCTTACGAACCATTTCATGGCAACACTCTACCTTCGGATGGCGGGGGAAACCTATACACAACATCTACTGCTCTACCTTCATCAATGTGTTTAGTCACATCCTCAAAAAATTCAATCAGGTTCGTAAGGCATGGCCTGCCTTTCACAAAGCCATGCTGACTATTCTGAATCATATTATACCTCTCCAAATGTTCATAAATCCTGCCTCTCAGGATCTTCTCCATCAACTTACCAACCACTGAAGTAAGACCCACTGGTCTATAATTTCCTGGGCTATCTCTGCTCCCTTACTTGAATAATGGAACAGCATCTGCAATTCTCCAATCCTCCAGAACCTCGCCCGTCCCCATTGATGATGCAAAGATCATTGGCAGAGACTCAGCAATCTCCTCCCTCGCCTCCCAGTTGCCTGGGGTACACCTCATCCAGTCCCAGTGACTTATCCAACTTGATGCTCTCCAAAATCTCCAGCACATCCTCTTTCTTAATATCTACATGCTCAAGCTTTTCAGCTGTAAGTCATCCCTACAATCGCCAAGCTCCTTTTCCATAGTGAATACTGAAGCAAAGTACTCATTAAGTATCCCTGCTATCTCCTCCGGTTCCATACCCACTTTTCCAGAGTCACACTTGATTGGTCCTATTCTTTCACGTCTTATCCTCTTGCTCTTCAGATATTTGTAGACTGCCTTGGGTTTTTTCTTAATCCTGTCCACCAAGGCCTTCTCATGGCCCCTTCTGGCTCTCCTAATTTCTTTCCTAAGCTCCTTCCTGCTAGCCTTATAATTTTCTAGATCTCTATCATTACCTAGTTTTTTTTAACCTTTCATAAGCTCCTCTTTTCTTCTTGACTAGATTTTCAACAGCCTTTGTACACCACTGTTCCTGCACCCTACCATCCTTTCCGTCTCATTGAAACGTACCTATGCAGAACTCCTCGCAAATGTCCCCAAACCATCTGCCACATTTCTTCTGTACATTTCCCCGAGAACATCTGTTCCCAATTTATGCTTCCAAGTTCCTACCCAATAGGCTCATATTTGCCCTTACTCCAATTAAACACTTTCCAAATTTGTCTGTTCCTATACCTCTCCAATGCTATGGTAAAGAAGATAGCATTGTGATCACCATCTCCAAATTGCTCTCCCACTGAGAGATCTGACACCTGACCAGGTTCATTTCCCAATACCAGATCAAGTACAGCCTCTCCTCTTGTAGGCTTATCTACATATTGTGTCAAGAACCCTTCCAGAACACATGTAAGAAACTCCTCACTCTAGGAACATGCCATTCGATATTTGGGAAATTAAAGTCTCCCACCACGACAACCCTGTTATTATTACACCTCTCCAGAATCTGACTCCCTATCTGCTTCGCGATGTCCCTGTTACTACTGGGTGGTCTATAAAAACCACCCAGTAGAGTTATTGACCCCTTCCTGTTCCTAACTTCCACCCACAGAGACTCCGTAGACAATCCCTCCATGTCTTCCTCCTTTTCTGCAGCCGTGACACTATCTCTGATCAGTAGTGCCGCGCCCCCACCTCTCTTGTGCCCCCCCCACCCTGTCCTTTCTGAAACATCTAAGCCCGGCCCTTGAAGGAACCATTCCTGCCCCTGAGCCATCTAAGTCTCTGTAATGGCCACAACATCACAGCTCCAAGTACTGATCTAAGCTCTAGGTTCATCTGCTGTGTTCATAATACTCCTTGCATTAAAATAGACATCACAAACCATCAGTCTGAGTGCGTCCCTTCTCGATCACCTGCCTATCCTCCCTCTCGCACTATCTCCAAGCTGCTTCTATTTGTGAGCCAACTGCTTCGTCCTCTGTCTCTTCAGTTTGGATCCCACCCCCCAGCAATCCTAGTTTAAACTCTCCCCAATAGCCTTAGTAAACATCCCCACCAGGATATTGGTCCCTCTGGGATTCAAATGCAACCTGTCCTTTTTGTACAGGTCACTCCTGAGCCAAAAGAGGTCCCAATGATCCAGAAATCTGAATTCCTGTTCCCTGCTCCAATCCCTCAGCCACGCATTCATCCTCCAACTCAGTCTATTCCTATAATCACTGTCATGTGGCACAGGCAGTAATCCTGACATTACTACTTTTGTGGTCCTGCTTCTCAACTTCCTTCCTCACTCCCTATAGTCTGCTTTCAGGACCTCCTCCCTTTTCCTGCCTATGTCGTTGGTACCAACATGTACCACGACCTCTGGCTGTTCTCCTTCCCACTTCCGGATATCATGGACGAGATCAGAAACATTCCGAACCCCTGGCACCTGGGAGGCAAACTACTATCTGTGCTTTTCTCCTGCATCGACAGAGTCGCCAGTCTGACCCCCTAAATACATAGTCGCCTATCACTGCTGCCATCTCCTGCCTTCCCCTACCCTTCTGAGCCATAGGGCCAAACCCTGTGCCAGAGACGCGGCCACTGTTGCTTCCCCCAGGTAGGCCATCACCCCCAACAGTACTCCAGCAGGACTGCTTATTGTCAAGGGGTACAGCCATCGGGGTGCTCTCTAGCCCCTGACTCCTGCCCTTCCCTCTCCTGTTACCCACTTATCTGTCTCCCGAGGCTCCAGTGTGACTACCTGCCTATAACTCCTCTCTATCACCTCCTCACTTTCCTCTTCACTGGGGTCGAGGTCTTTTTGGTGGAAGTTGGGGGAAGACAAGAGGAAGATGTCTGAGGATGCTGTCCCAGACGCACAGGGTGCTTTATGCAGATGAATGGTTTCAAGGAGGAGGGCTAATATTCCCACAGGGGAGCCCGGTTGTTCAAGATGTATTTTGAGCGATGTTTGGAAAATGGTGTGTGCTTTTACGCAGACTGTGGGTCCTGCACATGAGTTAAGGTCAACATTGTGTGCATATTTGGACCAGGTTAACTGTAATGGGCCCTTTATTTTTTTCTTTTCTTTTTCCTACTAATTGTACGATCAAACTGAAATTTGCAAATAGACTTTCTTTATAATTATAAAGAAACTGCCCCATCCTCTGACCTGTCTCTGAAAAATTAGTTTAAGCCCTCCCCAAATGCTCTAGCAAACCTGCCCACAAGAATATCGGTCTCCACAAATTCAGGTATAACCCATCTTTTTAGTACAGGTCTTCCTTTCCCAAAAGAGATCCCAATGATCCAGAAATCTGAAACACTGCCTCTGCACAATTTACCTGCCAAGTCATCCTATTCTTACCCTCTTTGGCACATGACGGAGGCAACAATCTGAAGATTATTACTCTTGAGGTCCTGCTTTTCAGCTTCCTGCTTAACTTTCTATATTCTCTCTTGAAGACCTCCTCCCCTTTTCCACCTAGGTCATTGGTACCAATATGTACCACAACTTCTGGCTGCTCACCCTCCCGCTTTATAATTCTGTGGACCAGATCGGAGAAGTCTATGACTCTGGCACTAGGGACGTCTCTTTCACATCCACAAAAATATCCTCTGTGCTTCTCTAACATTGGATCCCTTATCAGAATCAGATTTAACATCACCCCATATGTTGTGAAATTTGTCACCACTGCACTCCTGTATTTCCCCCCTTTTTCTTTTCAGCCACAGAACCAGACTCAGCACTGGAGACCCGGTTACTGTGTCTTTCTCCTGGCAGGTTGCCCTCCTCTCAATAGTGTCCAAAGTGGTATCCCTGTGACTGTGGGGAACAGCACTGTCTGTCTTTTCCCTTTATTTGGTCTGACAGTCACCCAGCTACCTGCCTCCTGTAACTTAGGGGTGACAACCTCCCTGTAGCTCCTATCTAACACTTCCTCATTCTTCCGTATAAGCCCAAGGTCATCCAGCTGCAGCTTCAGTTCCCTAACATAGTCTGTGATGAGCTACAGCTGATGCATTTCATGCAATAGGAGTTATCAGGGAGGCTGTAGTTATAAATGGGTTACATTCACAGTAAAGGAAATAAAAGCACACCAGAAACACAAACAAATTCTAATAAAATGGAGAAAAGCACTTGAAACAAGTATATGTTGAGTTAGCATTCATTAGTTGGGGATTGAGTTCAAGAGCTATGAGGTTTATTGCAGCTCTATAAAACTCTGGTTAAACCACATTTAAGAGTACTATATTCAGTTCTGGTCACCTCATTAGAAGGAAGATGTGGAAGGAGGAGAAGGTTCAGAGGAGATTTACTAGGATGCTGCCTGGATTAAGGACATGTCTTCTGAGGAAAGGTTGAGCAAGCTAGAGCTTTTCGCTCTGGAGGAAGAGAGGTGACTTGATTGAGGTGTACAAGATAATGAGAAGCAAGGATAGAGTGGGCAGCCGGTATCCTTTTCCTCGGATGGCAATGGCCAATATTAGAGGACATACATTTAAGGTACAGCACATAGAGGGGATTTCAGGGGAAAAGCCAGAGTTCAATGTTCAAAGCAAGCTTATTATCAAAGTATGTATACATTCAGTGACCACTTGATTAGGTACACCTGTACGCGGGCTCGCTAATGCAAATATCTAATTGGCCAGTCATGTGGCAGCAACTCAATGCATAAAAGCATGCAGACATGGTCATCAGATTCAATTGTTGTTCAGATCAAACATCAAAATGGGGAAGAAGTGTGATCGAAGCGACTTTGACCATGGAATGATTCTCGGTGCCCAGAGGGGTGGCTCGAATATCTCAGAAACTGCTGATCTCCTAGGATTTTCACATACAACAGTTTCTAGAATTTACAGAGAATAGTGTGAAAAAGGCAGTTCTGTGGGCAAAAAATGCCTTGTTAATGAGAGAAGTCAGAGGACAGATGAAAATGGCCAGACTGGTTCAAGCTAACAGGAAGGTGACAGTAAATCAAATAACCACATGCTACAAAAGCATTGAGCAGAAGAGCACCTCTGAAAGCACAACATGTTGAATCTTGATGTGGATGTGTTACAGTACCTCATAAAGTAGCCACTGAGTGTATCTCACCACATACAATCCTGAGATTTATTTTCTTGCAGGCATTTAGAACAAAGAAATACAAGAGAATCAATGAAAAACTACACACAAAGATGGACAAACAACCAATATACAAAAGACTGTGAAAATATCTACACATATAAATGAACAAATAAATAAATAAAAAAAAGAATAGATGGATGGATGGATGATGCAAAGAACATGAGTTGTAGAACGCAAACTGATAGGTTGTGGAATCAGTTCAGAGTTGAAGTGAGTGAAGTTATCTGCGCTGCAGCCTGATAGCTGAGGAACAATCACTGTGCCTGAAGCTGGTGGTGTAGGACAGCGGTCCCCAACCAAAGGGCCACAAAGCATGTGCTACCGGGCCGCGAGGAAACGATATGAGTCAGCTGCACCTTTCCTCATTCCCTGTCATACACCGTTGAACTTGAACATAGGCTTGCCAACTGTCCCGTATTAGCCAGGACATCCCGTATATTGGGCTAAATTGGTTTCTCCCATACGGGACCGCCCTTGTCCCATATTTCCCCCGCTAAGGTACAGCGTTCCTATGAAACTTTTTGTGCCGAAATGGCGTGAAGCAAAGTAGCAATTACCATTAATTTATATGAGAAAAATTTTTGAGTGTTCCCAGACCCAAAAAGTAACCTAATAACACATAAAACCGAAAATAAATAACACTAACATATAGTAAAAGCAGGAATGATATGATAAATACACAGCCTATATAAAGTAGAAATAATGTATGTACAGTGTAGTATAGAAGATTAAGGCAAAACCGATTTGTGGGGAAAAATCAGCACGTACATGCATGCGCACATCACATGCCCACACAGGTGCCCGCGCAAGGCTTCATGGTCATGGTAGTCTTTTCCTGGGGTAAAGTGTCCCGGGATTTGACTGCTACTTTTGTCCCTTATTTGGGAGTGAGAAAGTTGGCAACCCTAACTGTAAAAGACATGTTGAGGTGAGTTTAACCCTACTTGAACACCCACCCCGGTAGGCCGGTCCGCAAGAATATTGTCAATATTAAACCAGTCCATGGTGCAAAAAAGGTTGGGGACCCCTGGTGTAGGACCTAAGTCTACAGTACCTCCTGCCTAATGGCAGCAGTAAGAAGAAATCATGGGGGGTTCATGAGGGTTTAATTGTACCAGCTCTCTGGAATGGTTCTAGAACACAGGAAAATTGCGAATGTCACTCCACTCTTCCAGAGGGGAGAGAGACAGAAGAAATTATAGGCAAGTTAGTCTGACCTCAGTGGTTGGGAAGATGTTGGAGTTGATTGTTAAGGATCTGATTTTAGAGTACTTGGAGACACATGATAAAACAGGTTACAGCCAGCTTAGTTTACCCAAAGGAAAATATTGCCTAACAAATTTGTTGGAATTCTTTGAAGAAATAACAAAAATAGACAAAGATAGACAAAGGAGAATTGGTGGGTGTTGTGTACTTGGATCTATAGAAGGCCTTTGACAAGGTGCCACACATGATGCTGCTTAAAATGCTTAGAGCCCATGGTATTACAGGAAAGATTCTAGCATGGATAAAGCAGTGGCTAATTGGCAGGAAGCAAGAAGTGGGAATAAAGGGAGTCTTTTCTAACTGGCTGCTGGTGACTAGTAGGGCTCCACAGGGGACTGTGTTGGGACCGTTTCTTTTTACAATATATGTCAATGACTTGGATGATGAAATCAATGGGTTTGTTGCCAAGAATGCAGATGATATGAAGATAGATCGAGGGGCAGGTAGTTTTGAGAAAGTAGAGAGGCTACAGAAGGACAAGCAGTTTAGACAAATGGGCAAAGAAGTGATAGATGTAATACTGTTTCGGAAAGTGTATGGTCATGGAACTTGGTAGAAGAAATGAAGGGGTAGATTATTCTATAAGTGGTAAGAAAATTCAAAACTCTGAGACGCAAAGGGACTTGGGAACTCTTGGGCAATATTCCTGAAGGTTCATTTGCAGGTTGAGTCTCTGCTGAGAAAGGCAAATACAATGTTAGCATCCATTTCAAGAGGACTCAAGTGGTTGAGGCTTTATAAAACACTGGTGAAGCCTCACTTGGAGTATTGAGAGTAGTTTTGGGCATCTTATCTTAGAAAGGATGTGTTGACACTGAAGAGGGTTCAAAGGAGGTTCACAAAAATAATTCTAGGATTGAACAAATTGTCATGAACAATATTTGATTGCACTGGGCCTGTATTCACTGGGATTCAGAAGAATGAGGGGTGACCTCATTGAAACCTATCAAATGACGAAAGGCCTAGATAGAGTGGATGTGACTAGGATGTTTCCTACAGTAGGGGAATCTAGGACCAGAGAACACAGTCTCAGAATAGAGGGGCATCCTTTTAGAACAGATGTGGAGGAAATTTCTTCACCCACAGAGTGGTGAATCTGTGGAATCCATTGCCACGGGCGGCAGTGGAGGTTAAATCTTTATGCATAGTTAAGGCAGAGGTTGATTCTTCATGGTCAGCACATAAAGGGATAATGTAGGAGACTGGGGCTGAAAGGGAAAATATGTTAGCCATAATGAAATGTCAGAGCAGACTCAATGGACCAAACAGCCTAATTCTACTCCTATACCTTACCTTCTTATAGTCTCTTTGTAGATATGCTAAATGATGGGGAGGGCTTTTTCTGTGAAGGAGTGGGCCATATCCACCAGGTATTGTAAGCTTTTCCAGTCTTGGGAATTATGTTTCCATACCAGGCCATGATACACCCATTGTGCATTCATAGAAGTTTGTCAAATTTTTATATGACATGCCAAACCTACACAAACCTCCACAAACCTCCAAGAAGATAGAGGTGTTATCGCGCCTTCTTTGAAATTGCACTTACATGCCCAGGATAGATGGAAACAGAAGCAGAATTAGGTATAACATCACTGGTATATGTTGTTAAATTTGTTGTTTTGTGGTAGCATTACATTGTAATCCATAATAATAAAATCTATAAATATAAACTATATTAAAAATTAGATAAAATTATTTGTGCAAAAAGAGAACAAAAAAAAAGTGAGGTAGTGTTCATGGGTTCACTGTCCATTCAGGAATCTGACGGCAGAGAGGAAGAAGCTGTTCCTGAAATGTTGAGTGTGTTTCCTCAGACTCCAGTACCTCTTCCTTGATGGTAGCAGTGAGAAGAGGGCATGTCCTAGGTGATGGGGGTCCTTTATAATATAAGCCATCTTTTTCAGGCATCACCTTTTGAAGGTATCCTTGAAGCTAGTGCCCGTATGGAGCTGGCTAAGTTTACAACTGTTTGCAGCCTTTTCTGATCTTGTGCAGTGGCCCCTCCATACCAGATGGCGATGCAACTTCTCCACAGCATATCTGCAGAAATTTGTGTGAGTCTTTAATGACATACCAGGTCTCCTCAAACTCCTCATTAAGAAGGTGCTGTAATGTTTTCTTTGTAATTGTATCATTATTTTGGACCCAGGATAGATCTTCAGAATGGTTGACACCCAGGAATTTGGAACTGCTCAACCTTCTCACTGCTGATCCCTCAATGAGGACTTGTGTATGTTCCCTCAACCACCCCCTTCCTGAAGTCCACAATCAATTTCCTGGTCTTACTGACATTGAGTGCAAGGTTGTTGTTGTGACATCACTCAACCAGCTGATCTCTCTCCTGTACACCTCCTCATCATCATCTGAATTCGGTCAACAATAGCTGGTCATTGTCAAATGTACAGATAGCGTTTGAGCTGTGCCTAGCCTCACGGATGTGTGTGTACAGAGAGTAGAGCAGTGGGCTAAGCACACATTCTTGAGGAAGACCTTGTCATGGTTTCTCGTTTCTCACAAACGACAAGGAGACGCAGAAAATTCTTCAAGAAGTTTTAAACTTTAATTTGCAAATCAAAACTGAGATAGTCAGTGAGCTAGTCGCTGATTGTCCGTCGATCCTTGCACATAGCATTTTTATAGCAATTCTCCTATCTTAGCTGTATTATCATATCCAATCGGCCTGTGATTACATATCATCAATATATCTGCTCTAGACTTTCCACTATTGTTTTACTCCCCAACTTAATTATGTCCTAGTTTACATTTTAGTCCATATGACCATATGTCTTCTCATCCCCAACCATAGTTATTTCTTAATTAGCTTTGCATCGACATACTGCCACATATTTCATCATCTTAGCCACCACCGTTATCTTTCTACTTGATTTCATTCTAGCTCTCTCATGAATTAATAGTGAACAGGTCAAAAGTCATGGCTGCATAGTGAATACCTTCTAATGAGCTAACAGTGGTTATATAGAAACATAGAAGCATAGAAAATAGGTGCAGTAGGCCATTCGGCCCTTCGAGCCTGCACCGCTATTCAGTATGATCATTGCTGATCATCCAGCTCAGAACCCTGTACCAGCCTTCCCTCCATACCCCTGATCCCTTTAGCCACAAGGGCCATATCTAACTCCCTCTTAAATATAACCAATGAACTGGCCTCAACTGTTTCCTGTGGCAGAGAATTTCACAGATTCACCACTCTCTCTGTGAAGAAGTTTTTTCCTAATCTCGGTCCTAAAGGGCTTCCCCTTTATCCTCAAACTGTGACCCCTCGTTCTGGTATAGTAAATACTGTGGAAAATACAATGTGTGCATTTGAGTAAATACTGTAATACTGTAGAAAATACAATGTGTGCATTTACATTTTCCAATAACCTTAAGACCATAAAATATAGGAGTAGAATTAGGCCATTTGATCCATTAAGTCTTCTCCATGATCGTCATCCTATCATGGCCATTTATTATCCCTCTGAACCCCATTTACCTCCTTTTTGCCCATAACCTTTAACACCCTAACTAATCATGAATCTATCTACCTATGTTTTAAATATATCTCATGACTTGACCTTCACAGCCATCTATGGCAATGAATTCCACAGAATCACCACCCTTTGGCTAAAGAAATTCTGTTTTAAAGGAACATGCTTCTATTCTTGGGCTGTGCCCACCAGTCCTATACCTCCCTACTAAAGAAAACATCCTCTCCACAGCCACTCTCTCTTGACCTGTTGAACTGGCAGACAAATAGGAGTGGACACAAGTTATTCCTCAGGCAGAACATAATATGCTTCATGACCAACCTCTCAAATCACTTCATCACAGTGGATGCAAGTGTTAATGGACAATAGTCAAATTCAATCACACTGGTATGATTGAAGGAGGTAGTTTTAAAGCAGTGAAATTATTTTTTTACATCGACAGGTAGGTAGTCTTGAAGCAGAGAGGTTTCAGAAGGACTTAGACAGATTAGGAGAATGAGCATTGGTGAGGCCTCATGGAGTACTGTCAGCAGTTTTGGGCATCTTAGAAAGGATGCACTGAAACTGGAGAGGGTTCAAACGAAGTTCACAAAAGTGATTCTGGGATTGAACAGCTTGTCATATGAAGTGCATTTAATGGTTCTAGGCCTATACTCATTAGAAGTCAGAAGAATGACGGGTGACCGAACGGAAACCTATCAAATGTTGAACGGCCTCAACAGAGTGAATGTGGAGAGCATGTTTTCTATGGTGGGAGAGTCTAGGACCAGAGGGCACAGCCTCAGAATAGAGGGGTGTCCTCTTAGAATGGAGATGAGGAGAAATTTCTTCAGCCAGAGAGTGGTGAATCTGTGGAATTTGTTGCCATAGGTGGCTGTGGAGGCCAAGTCTTTACGTATATTTAAGGCAGAGGTCGATGGATTCTTGATTAGTCAGGACATGAAAGGATACAGAGAGAAGGCAGGAGATTGGTGCTGAGAGGAAAAATGGATCAGCCATGATGAAATGGCGGAGCAGATGCGAAAGAGAAAATGACCTAATTCTGCTCCAAAATCTAATGGTCTTATTGTGCCCAGAACACTGGCTTGGTGGTAAAGGCTGATACAATAGGGACATTTAAGAGAATCCTAGATAGGCACATGGATGCAAAATAAAAACAGAGGTTTATGAGAACTCGGACGTGGAAGCAGAGTTAAGATGGCGCTAAACGGCGACTCCTTTGCTTGCTTTATTTCCATCTTTAATATCTTTATTTTTCCCTTTCAGGGTTCTTTTGAAGATCCTGACCTGGAGTTACGCGCAGACTTTGGTTCTTTGTGGGAATGGTACCCGTTCTCAAGATTTCAGGACTGGCCGATATCGACATGCCAAGGGTTCGGCCTGAGAGTCCTGCTCCTATTTGGAAGCCTAAGATCTTGGGGCTCTGGAGATAGGCGGATCAAGGGTCGGTGTCACAGCAGGAGACTCATGTGTCATCGGGGGGGGGGGGGGGTGCAGAAAATCTTTCACTGAGGACCCAAAGACCAAAGATCTTTGCGATCTTCAGGCACAGAGCTCATAAAAAGCGACAAAATGAACTTTTAACATCGTAAACCAGCGGTTGTTGTTATGTCTCCCCACTCACTGTGCAAATGGGGGATGCTTAAGGAGAGACCTGGAATCATCCTGCCACCCAACCTTTATAAGTGCCTATTTCTTCCTAAACTTTCCTTTCCAAGCAAAGTCTAGGCTCTCTAATCCAATCATCTTTCCCCAGCATTATCTCCATATTCCTTTCACCCTGACCCAGGTGTCTAATCTCCCAATAATACATAAAATTGTCTCTTCAACTTCTCTGTGAGGCATTGAGTTCTCACTATGGAAAGAAATCATTCCCAAGCATACAACTGTATCCTGATTTGCAATAAGTATCCATGTAAATATATTCTAAGAGTTACTATGTCAAACTTCTCTATAATTTTGAAAATAACTGTCGCATATCTTCTACCAGCTACCCATCCTTTCTCAACAGATCAGTACTTCATGTTTTAATCAGTCTTTGCTCTTTTCCCAGTACCTCCAAGACTTTATTGTAATAATAAGAACAGAATTAGGTTTGAACTAGAGTGGCTTAACCAGGGTTCCTAAGAGCAACACCGCAGCATTTAAGAAGATTTGTCCTACAGGCAGTATGTTTGAGCATCTTGACGACAGAACATGGACCCATTTTTTTGACCTTGTTTAATGCTGTACCAAAGCACTTTCATTACTTTTACATAATCTATAACATTCATGCAAAATATATTCTCAACTCAATGAAATAGCTATTAAGAACAATAGAAACAGAAATAAATTTGTGTGAAAATATCTAAGATGCATAACTAATTCTGAGAAACTGTGTCTATAAAAGTTTCCTGCCAGTGATTTCACTTCTGCTGATACTTTGTTGAAGCTTACATTACAATAATAGAGCACATGGCAAGTATAAGAAATTTCCTGGTTCTATATTGTGAAACAAATGACAATGAGAAAATTAAAGAAATAAGCTGCAAGCCAGCATTGGCAAGAGGATTATTTTTTTCACCTTTATCCAAACATGCCAGACATGAAAATTATTTTATTTCTCTCTGTATTTTACTGACCCACAATCTTCACCTGGTCTCTTCATACCCATTTGTACCTGGTCTGGTGTCAGGTGGCTAATTCAATGGCCAAAACATCCAGAAAGCTCGCACTGTGGTCTCAATTGCAACAGAATCCCTTAATCTTTGAGAACCAACAAGACGACAGCCCCAGATTTTCTGTT